>NW_025855525.1:41159-57924 GCF_002878395.1 Capsicum annuum
TACCCGGAACAAAACTAAGCCCTCTAAATCAAGTCTTAAAGAGTTTTTATTCTACACTAGTACTATGGGATAATTCTTCCTCAAGTATTACTATCTAATCATCGAAATCTACTAGGGCAATTTCCACAACTATGACAACTAAGGTCAACTTACCATTTAATATGAGTGAAAAGGTCACTCCCATATAAGTAAAGCATCTACCATATTCTCATGTTATTTATGAGATTAAAAGTCCAACAGACCAATGTTCAAGACTATAAGTCAAGTACCACACTCTATGAGTTGAACAACCTAAATGGTCCAACTAATCCCACCTTTACCATCTACTATTTCAACACCTACAACCCCGCCCAATCTTATTAAGATATCAAAGACATAATATAATAAAACCCATTCAAACAATAAGTAATCCTAACCTACCTCGAATCCAAATATAGCTCACGAACCAACAATCTTCGCTTTTCTTTTCCTCAAAGATTCTTCAAGGATCCAAGCTATCAAAAACACAATCTATGCATTATTAAGAGAACTTCGATACCTATATTACATCATTATGCTTCGGGTCCAAAATAACATTAAAAACCTCCAAGTTGGTCCCACATATGGAAAATGAGTTTCCGAGACCAACGTATTGTTCAAATACAATTTCAGAGTTATATCCATGAAGAAATTGGTGCGAATCAATCTTACTTAGGCTAAAATAAAGCCTCAAGCGATATGATATTTTGTGTCAAATAATCATGAATTCAACACTAAAAATGAAGGATTCATATGCTAGATTTGTTGTTAATAATGAATATGCAAGTTATGCAAGCTTCCAATCAACACCCAAGATTCTAGTTTTTTACTACACACCCTTTTAGGGTTTATGGAAGTCAATACAAGAGAGAAAATAGCCAATTCTTAACTAAAAGGGAATTTAGATACCCTTTCCCAAACCCTTGGTTCATGCGATCACAAACTCGTAGACCACGATTGTAGCATCACAATTGCAATATAGCCTCTGCGAATGCGATACTCTTACTGCACCAGATGACAGTTTAAACTTGGAATAAATTCCTAGTTTCATTCAATGCCTCAGAATACATTCAAAATCCAATATGAGCAAATAAATTATGCAAACATATCGATTTTTATATTAAAAATATGTTGGCCCCATACCCAAGTTTCCTATTTATTATTTTTTTGACCAATAGGTTGAAATAAGTTTGGCTGTTTCGGAACCCAAACCAAAGGTCTACCAAAATTAAAATTGATATTTCAGAGATGCTGGTGCAGTTAGAATTTGCATCCAATAGTGTTTTACAGAAGTTTTCAATCGATGGCCATTTGGAACTAGAGAAGACTTCTAAATAGGGAAATGGTTCTAAAAACCAAATGAACTGCCCGATAAATGAATTGTCAGTTCCAGCAAGTCATAAATGATTTTGGAAGTAATAGAAAAGCTTTAACCATGAAAATAAGTTGTATCACGAAAAATGACTTTAAAGGTCATTACAACATCCACTACTAAGCGTCCTCCACCACTAGGCGGTGCTTTTACTCAACCTTAACTATAGGAATATCTCTAGTACGTAACTACCTCACATTAGTAGCAAAAATAAGCACAGGCTCCTCTTTAAAGGTCAACAACTCATCTTACTGGACTGAATCCTATATAAGATCATGATATGGATCAAGTTATACTTTTGTAACATAGAGATATGAAAAACTAACCTCAGCAAAATATGGAGGCATGGCTAACTCATAGGCCAACTCTCCAACTATTCATAGAATCTCAAAATCAATAGTATATCAAGAGTTGAGCTTATCCTTTTAAACCCCTTCACACCTTTATGGGTGAAACAGGAAGGAACACACGATCACAAACTCTGAATCTCAAGGCACGGAGTCTACAATTGACATAGGACTTTTTCCTATTTGGGCTGGTCTCAGCCTATTCTGAATAAAATTATCTCTATCTAATGAGTCCTGAAGAAAATCCGTACCCATGAGGTCCCACCTCAGAATTCTTAAAATATCCTATCAGATAAAAAAATCTTCTACCATAAGAAGCCTTATCAGCCACTATCTGAATACTTGAATGATAGTTATTATTGTATGAGAACTCCACCATTGCTAAGTGTTGATCCCGCTATCCTCTAAAATCTATAACACTGGCTTAGAGCTTATCCTAAAGCACCTGAATAGTCTGCTAAGACTAACAATCTGTCTGTGGGTGAAAAGTTATACTTAAATCCACCCGAGTACCTAATTCTTGATAGAATGATCTATAAAATTGCGAACTAAATCTAGAGCCATGCTATTATATGATAAAAATGGGCTCTCTAGGCAAATGAACTATCTATTACACATAAATGTGGGCTAATCTTTAAACATTAAAGGTCATATAAATAGGAATGAATAGTGATGACTTGATGAAATGATCCATAATAACCCAAATATCATTAAGACCACGAGAATTATGAGGCAAAATACTAATAAAGCCTATACTAATCCATTTCTATTTCCACTTAGGAATGGGTAACCTATGAGTAAATCCTCCTAGCCGCAGATGCTCGGTCTTAACCTGCAGACAACATAGGCAATGAGCCATAATGTCTGCCACATCTCTTTTCATACCATCCCACCAATAATGCTTTACCAAATCTCTAAACAACTTAGTTGTATCGAGATGAATTAAATATCTAAAGCCATAAGCCTCAGGAAGAATTAACAAAATCAAGTAAACAAGCTGGGGAACACAAATGTAGCCCT
Organism: Capsicum annuum; assembly: GCF_002878395.1. NCBI lineage: Eukaryota > Viridiplantae > Streptophyta > Magnoliopsida > Solanales > Solanaceae > Capsicum > Capsicum annuum. The sequence continues at coordinate 43,917 of NW_025855525.1, forward strand.
AAAATCTCAAAATACCCTCGAAGTTAATGGTGTGTATCTCTGGCTCACCACTCAACACTTGGTCATGAAAGAAGTATATCTTTCTATTCTCATACTGACGATCATGATTCTGCTCAAATATTGAGGACCTCACTTCTATACAAACCAAAATCCTTGCATGATCCAAAATAACAAGGCAAACAATCAAACTCGATAAGGACTGAATGTCCTATGCCATAGGCCTCTAAGTGATTGATATACATGCCAAGATACCTATACTCACTGCCTTGCGACTCAAGGCATCAACTACCATATTTGCCTTACCCAAATGTATAAGAAGGAAATATCATAGTCCTTTAGCAAATCCATCGATCAATGTTGGTAAGCATTAAGATCTCACTGGGTCATAAGATGTTGAAGGTTGTGATGATTGGTGAAAATCTCATAATTCACTCCACTCAAATAATGCCTCCAAATCTTGAGCACGAAAGCTACCACATATAACTCTAAATCATGAGTAGGGTAGTTGCCCTCATGCACTTTAATCTGTCTAGAATTATAAGAAATGACTTAACCTTGCTACATAAAAACAACAAAGACTACCACCCAAAGTGTCACAAAACAAGGTGAATCCCTCACCATTAACATGAATACCTAACACTAAAAGTGATCTAAAACAATCCTTGAGCTTTCCAAAACTAAACTCACACTCCTTGAACTATCGAAAAGGAACTTCCTTCTGAGTCAATCTAGTTATAGGGGCTAAAGTAGTAGCAAAGATCTCAACAAAGTGCCTTTAATAACTAGACAAACCAATGACATTGTGAACCTCAATCGAAGACGTAGGCCTAGCCAATCATAAATCATTGCATTCTTAATCAGGTCTACAATAATACTGGCTTTAGATACCACATGTCCAAGGACTGACACTGACTCAAGCAAAAACTCATACTTAGAGAACTTACATAAAACCACATGATCTTTAAAAGTCTGGAGTACTATCATCAAATGCTACACATGTTCATCACTACTCCTTGAATACCCAAGAATGCCATCAATGAACAAAATAACGAAGGAGTTCAGATAGTGTCTGAACATATGGCACATCAAATCCATGAACATGGCTAAGGCATTAGTTAGCTAAAAAGACATCACCAACAACTCATAATGATTATAATAGGCCTTAAAAGCCATCTTTAGGACACCCTTAGCCCGAATCCTCAGCTGATGATAATAAGACCTTAATCAATCTTAGAAAAAATGGCTACACCTTGAAGTTGGTCAAATAAATCATCAAAACGAGGGATAAGATAGTAATTCATCACCGTCACCTTATTAAGTTCCCTATAGTCAATACACGTATGCATGAATCCATCTTCCTTATTTACTAAAAATAAAGAAGCTCCTTGTGGGGATACACTCGGTCTAATGAAACCCTTACCAAGAAGATCCTAAAGCTGTGAATTCAGAACCTTAAGCTCAAAAGGATCCACATGATAAGGTCCCATACAAAAATATTATGTTCTAGGATCAAGGTTAATACAAACTCATCTCATGGTCAGGGGGAATACCAGGAAAGACGGTAGGGAACACATCAGGAAACTTAGAAATAATAAGAAAAAAGTCTTGCGATGGACTCTCTACAGGAGTATCACATATATAAGTGAGATAAAACTTATAACCCATCGATATAAGTCTCCTAGATCAAATATTGGAAATAATCCTTATCTTTTAGTGGCTAATCACTCCCTTCCATACCGCTAGGGGTACGCCAGGGATGGCTAAGGTAACATTCTTGGAAAAACAATCTATGACTGCATGATAGTTGGATAACCAGTCTATCTCCAGAATCATATTGAAATCTAGCATATCCAGAATAATAAGATTAGCACCAAACTCTCTCATACTCACTATTAAAAATAAAACTCGCATGCCTGGGCAACTCATGGAAGCGGTCCTCATACTTAGAGACTGTCACAGAACCCTGCTCTAAACCTAGTGAACTAATCCCTCATTAAATCTCTAAGGCTGCACAACATATACTTCTCTAAGAACATCTTGGAGAAATAAGTCCATCATAGGGGAGAAGATCCAAGTAGCCTAGAACTCATAAAACATCTCCACTAGTGTGGGGAAGACAAAGAAAACTAAAATAAGGTGTAATCAACAACATGAGTACTAACAAGGTCTAAACCACAAAGTCTATCCTCACAAGTGGTAAAAAACTCAAATCTATCCTCTCTAGGATCACCAGAAAACCTAGGTAGAGACAACCACATAAATCTGCCAAATATCTTCTACTCCTCAGCAGATATAGCATACTAGGTCACAATTGGCTGAGCGACTATCGGCTGAATAACTGCCGATATTGGAGTAACCTCAACTCCAGGAGCTACTGTTGCAGGATGCTTTGCTTTTTAGTTGTCTGTGCACTATCAGATGTCACACCATCAATAATACCCAATAGCTGAATCAAGGAGTCTTTGAGAAAAGAAGAAGAAATATAACCTAGTAAAGCCTAGGCTGCTCTCTGGCCCACCGCTAATTGTGGCGGGAAAATCTCTGCCTCAAGTATAGGAATAGGGTTTTAGGGAGGTGTCCCATCCTCATACCTAACTGGGGACACATCACGAGGCTATCCTCAAAGATGAGTAGGATACCTGGGCTCAGTCTTAGGACCCTTCTTATGTAAAACTGTAGCACGTGTCCTAGGTATCTGGAAAAGAGTAAAGTCTAGAAAATATCCTACAAGCTAATACAAACACTTAGCATAATATCAGTGAAAGAAGTGAAGAACTCTTAAGAATGTCCCATAGCCTCCAAAAGATGGGGAAAAACATCAATATTCTGATCTATAGAAAACTATTAGAAACTTGTTCTTGTCCCCACAATACCGGTGAAACATAGGCTCTGATACCAATTTATCAAAACCCAATTCATGAGTCATAATGGTACATACTAACACCCATTAGTAGGTAAGCCAACACTGTAACACAGAGCTAAGGAAATAGGTTACTTAGGTAAAAATGCCGAACCGGGCCTAAATATAAGAATACAATTATAATCAACAGTTTTCAATCAAAATAAGATAGTAAAAATATCTATACCAATCCCATGACCTGGTAATATCAGTACAAGAGCATATATGTTTGATAGTAGGAAATAAAACTCAAAAGTCCAAACTAGTCTATACATTTATTTCGAATACAAAAGACTAAACATTGATAGAAGGAAATGGGTGAGTTAAAACTCTAAGAGCTCACTCTGTCTATGAAAGATTTATTCTATACAAACTCAACTCAGCGACGAAAACTAGTAGTCGGGTCTACACCAAAAAGTTACAGAAGTATACTATGAGTACCACAATAATGGATACTCAGTAAGCATCATCGACCGACTAAACTAAATTATGATATACAGATGATACAAAGCAATGTAATGTCTCTATGTCAAGGTACAAAATCAAACCTGAATCATTTCCATCATTATTGCATAAAATAAATGATCAACTAGAATAATAATACGACATTTCATGTCAATATATGCAAATATCATCACATAGAATGGGTAACTGATCCACAAGCGTAAACCGACACTAATACAATTCAACTGCATAAATAACAAACTAATGCACATATATATATTAGAGCATAAAGTAAAATAACTCAGTAAGAAGTACCATATCACTGGGGAGTACACCTAAACAAACATATAATATAGAACCTATCATTACATCCTATACCATCGAAGAGTTCATCAATGATTAAATCATCAACGTACATAGATATATACCTAACTTATCACTATCTATGTTTTCCCACATTGTACAACAATGGTATTTTGCCAACATTCATAATCCTCATCAATTAGCACGATTGAATACAATTTACAAAATTACTCATAACCATAATCATTTTACCATTTAGAAAACAATCTCATCGATACATTCGATCTATAACCTACTTATAAAAAAATCAATACTCATCATTAACTACTAATTCAAAAGTCATCAAAGACGTCTAGTTATTAGCCTAACTGTTTATTTGCACAATCTTTATCACGGGATAGTAACTTACTATCATTCACTATTTAACCAACATTCACTACATAGTCAAGTTTCACTAATAGATCATAGGCACATCTAAACAATGCACATTTTTAATCATCATAATAGCATTAATCATCATCTAGCAAAGGCTTCTAATTTTCACTATACTTTTATACATCAAACCATTAACATCAATTAATGTCATGAAATATTAACATACAAATCCTTAATTATTAGCTAATCGACATCATAACTTAGTTATCAATATCATTAATAATCACTTGTGCTAACTTATTATCATCATTAGCCACATAACAATTATAATTGCTATTTACCACATATCAACAAAACAAGGTTCAATAACTAAAATTCTAGACTTCAAGCCATCAAGTAAGATAGTCACTTGGTAGTCAACACGTTACTACTTATCTTATTATAATAGGCAATACTCCTTAATTAATCCATTTATAAAGTGCTATCAAAACTTACTAGGTAGATCCTCAAATATCACATAATTTCCCATTTACCAACTTGTCCTTATACACTATGCGACATATACAACTCTTACTCACATTTTAGCACTAGCAAGAACTACACTACATAGAAGTGATTAGAACTAATGAACTTTGACCGACAATACCATGAATAATACCTTCAAAGAACACACGAATGTAATTATATAAAAAAATTATCACACATAAACATATTTATATTCATGCTTACCATATATAACCTCATTATACCTTTAGGGCTTACTGGGTATCATCATAATATCAATATATCCTCTGGGATCATTGAGCATCATCTTATAGTCAATATATCCGTTGGAATCACCGAGCATCATCATATCATCAATATATCCTTCGGACTTACTAGGCATCATCATATCATAAATTTATCCTTAGAACTTATTGAGAATCACCACATCATCAACATTCACATAGAATCAATATTCATCATAACATCAATATATATGTGCAATTAAATCCATAATAAATGCAAGCCCCATAAGGGATAGAGTGAAAGAGAAATAAGGAAAGACATACCTTTGTACCTCATAACTAAGCACAATATATTACTAAGAGAATGAATAAGTATATTTATATGATATGAACACTGAATACTTACCGGGCTTAACATAATTATAAGTATTCTTAAATACAAGAAATACTTACACCTTCCAAAGCCCCTATTTATTAGCATGATCCGCATCATTAGAACAAGAGAATTTTTACCATCACATTAGTTTACCGACCATACTCAAACATAATATGAGTGATTATAATGTCCAAGGCTCACATAGTAATTTAATTAATGAAGTAAATTATAGCATTGTTATGTGTTAAATTTATAAGGCAATTCATTGCTATCTATGCCTTACCAATAATCTAGCAACCAATCATGCACATCATTACCAATTCAAAAATCATGATAAGCCATTTACCATGATTAGCCATCCTATTACGAATGACATGTTGTAAGAATTTAAGAAGTATCTAGGTTACTTATGAAATTACATAGTCTAATGTTAAGGTGGGTCAAGTTTCTCTTCTAATAACCCAAATTCCTCTTCAAGTATTACTTCTACACAAAAAAATGCTAAGCTCTCTAAATCATGTCTTAAAGATTTATTAATCCGCACTAGTCCTTTGTTAGAATTGCTTCTCAAGTTTTACTCTCAGTTCATACTAAGATACTAGGGAAATTTGCACAACTACACAAAACTAAGGTTAACTTACCATTAAATATGAGTGACAAGGTCACTCCTATCTAACTAGAGCACCTAGCACTTTTTCATGTTATTCATGAGATAACAAGTCCAACTAACCAAGGTTCTAGACTATAAGTGAAGTACCACACTCTATGAATACAATTGCCTAAATAGTCCAAATAATCCCCACTTTACCATCTATCATTTCAACACCTACAACCCCGCCCAATCTTGTCAAGATATCAAAGTCATACTATAATAAAGCTCAATCTAACAATAAGTAAGCCTAACCTACCTCGAATCTAAATATATTTGATGAACCAATAATTTTTCCTTCCTCTTTCTTCGAAGATTCTTTTGGGATCCATGCTATCAAAAACACAATCTATACATTATTACTAGAACATCGATACCCATATAGCATTATTGTGCTTCGTGTCAGAAATGATATCAAAAAACCCTAAGTGGGTCACACATATCAAAAATGAGTTTTTGAGCCCAACCCATTGTTCAAATACCATTAGAGAGTTATGTCCTTTAAGAAATTGGTGTAAATCAATCATACTTGGACTAAAATCAAGCCCCAAGTCATTTGGGATTTTGGATCAAATAATCAAGAATTCAACACTAAAAATAAAATATTCATACCTTATATTTATTGTTAATCATGAAAATACAAGTTATTCAAGCTCCCAATCAACACGCAAGACTTAATTTATGGACTACACACCCTTTTAAGGTTTATGTGACTCCAAAAAAGAGAGGAAATAGAAAATTCTCAACTAAAAGTACATTTAAATACCCATTCACAAGCCCTCTATTCATGTTATCATGACTACGGTGGCTGAGATCATGGTACTTTTGTGGCACCAGATGATTGTTGAAACTTGGAATAATTTTTTTCCATGTTTTGACCAATGCCTCAGGGTACATTCAAAGTCAAATATGATCAAACGAAATATGTAACCACATTGATTAAGATATTTTAGAAGTATTCATAAAGTTGTAGTTTCTATCTAAGGTTATTTCGATCAAATATAAAACCCACAGTCCAATTTCCAATTTATTAATTTTCTATCCAAAAGGTCAAAATGAGTTTGGGTGTAGAACGACTGGAACTAAAGGTCTACCCAACCTAAAATTGATATTCCAAAGCTAGTGCTACATTCATAATTCATATTTGACATTATTTTACTTAATTTTGTGCTTGATGACTATTTGGAACTAATGAAGACTTCTAAGCACGAAAATAGTTCTAAAAACATAATGAACTTCCTAGTAACCAAACTATTACTTCTAGAAAGTTATAAATGACTTGTGAAAGCTGTGGAAAACCTCTTAACTTTAAAAATAAGTGGAATCATAAAAAATAACCTAAAGGGGCACTACACTTAATTCATTGATTAGTATAAGACCCAAATTGAACCGTTTCAGCTTTTTTGATATATTGAGAGCTAGAATGTTCCGATTATGACAATTTTTAATGACCTTTCTCATATAATAATTATCTATCTATTTAGAACACTATTTCCCCCATTTCCCAAGAACTTTTATTTTATTTTTTGTGATTTCCACCTAAGTTAAGAATCAAAACCCCATTTTCACATTGGGTCTTGGGAGCTTGATTTGGGCAATTACAATGGCATTTTTTAGATTTCTACCACAGATAAGTTTCAAATCTTATAATGATTACTTTTCACTCAATCTCATCTTTGTAAGACTTTTAAATTATTTATTTCAAAAGGGTTTTTTGGGAGTTTTTGCTTGTAAATCTTGAAAATAATTTTTTCCTTGATTTAATCCATGTTTTAATCTCATTTTGTTTTGGGTTTCAGCTATAGACCATTATTAGTATAGGGAATATATTTCTAAAGTAAAATTATGGTTTTACCCTTTTAATTTTAATGCTTATTTTCAAGGTCCATTTTTAAACCCTACTTTAATATAACAATATTGGTCTTGTTTTACTCCTAACAAAGTGTGGATTACTCTTTTGATATAGTGATGACATTTCGGTATTGTGGAGTGAAGGCACATGATTTGTGCCAATTAATGATTATAGTTCGTCATCGAGGTAGGCTTTTGTCTACTTTACTTCATGAGATAGTGCAATATATATGTTGTATGTTAGATAGGGATGTTAGGATGTGATTGTGGGTAGAACAACATGACTTATTATTATTATGAGTTTGGAGATAAGAGGGTGAATTGACCTTTAAGGTGAAATATTCTCTATCCTTTTAGGATAATATTACCTTAGGTTGCTAGTATGTTTAGATGTAGTTGAGGTTAATAACCCTTTAGGATAAGGTTTACTACTTTAATTAGTATAATATGTTGGTTTCTGAATTTATGACATGATTATGTCGATCATGTATTATTTGGCCCTAGGATGTAATTATGATATTAATTGGATTTGGGACAATTGATTTACCCTTATAAAGGGTAGGTTTATTTTTTTGGTGTTTAGATACTTATAATGGTATTGTTTGGATACTTGTAATGGCATGCATATATATGGAATATTCATGCTCACATAATAATATGATTCTAATAAAATATATGATTTTGTTGTTGGTTTCCTAAAAAGACATTTCATCCCACTTTATACCTTTAAAATAAATTCTTTTCTAACAGTAATCATACCTCCTTAATGAATAATTTATTGGGTTTTGGGACTAAAAATTATGTCTTAGAGATTTGAAGAAGATGGATTTTAGTCCATGATTTTACTAATATTATTTGTAATGACTTGATTTATGATTTATGATGGCACCTACTAAATTTCACCAGTAGGTGAGCCAAACCATAACCTAGAGTTATTCGGAATGGGTTAACTTGGTGGAAATTCCCCAAAAAGGGTGAATTATACAACTCAACACAAGAAATAAAAAGGTTAATAGAAATAATCTAAATGTAGCCATAATATAGAAACCCACGAACTGGTAGAGCCAGTATAAGAGCTACTATAAATATAACCTAAGACTAAAATAATCAATACAATCCTCTCTCAAAACTAAAGACTAGTCATAAGTATTATACAAGGAAATATAGAAACTCTAACTCTAAGAGCTCACCATAACTCTAGAATCTAACATAATATGTACCTCAAATCAATGGCGACAACTGGTATTTGTAATTGCACCAATAAGGTATAGAAGTATAGAATGAGTTCTAAAACCACGAGTACTCAGTAGGCATCATCAGCCGACTGAGATAAATCATGATATAGATATGATAAAATGCAATATAACATAACAAAGTCAAAGTAGAGAAAAAAATTGAAACAACTCCAACATCATTGTACATAAATAAATAAATAACCAGAATAACAACATAACATAATGTATCAAACACATGCAATTATAACGACAAAATTGGTCCTCATAAGCCAGTAAGTGCAGAAAAGTAAATAACCCAACATAGGCCATCATAAGCCTAGAGAGTACACACAAAGATAGAATAACCTGAACCACCATTATTTACTAACCTCTATTATAAAACTAGAATTTATCCAAGCCATGCCACACTATAACATTTTCCCATTTCAAAACATAACTTAATATCTACATTGCCCATATATCATACTCTTTTTTGTCGTCCTTGAATCAATATCATATAATCCATATCATAAGTATTATCCTAATTCAAATCGGTAAATATATCATCAATAAAGTACTCCATAGCCTGACTCAAATTGGTAATAATATCATTAAGGGAATCATAACTATTTAGACTCAAACCGATAATAATATCATAATATAATAATAAATGCCCAAACATAAATTGATAAGTATATCATTAATACTATAATCAATATCCAAACTTAAACAAGTAATAATATATTTAATATCATAGCAATAGAATAATCAATAAACCTCAACACTCAAAATTCAACCTATCATCACCATAAAGTGCCATAGTTTCCCAATATTTAAAGACTTACAATAAGCGTATAAAAGTTTTTCAATAGCTGATGCAAATCTTGGCCTAAGATGGGTAAAGGGGCCAACTTCTAAAGCCTATAAATCCACTACTAGGCAATTTCTACTCTAGACTAGGCTAAGGTATCTAAATACACTTTTAAATATCAAACAAGATTTAATTAGACCTAAGATGGAAACTCTACTCATGAACTAAGCAACTAAGCCAAGGAACCAAAATTACGATTATTGATTTGCCTAGAAGGTCCAACTAACCCACGTATTGCCAATTTAAGAACAAAAACCTAAAACATATCTAAGAATATAACATAATATAATAAACATAATATGACATAGCTCAATCTACGAAGGGGGAAAACCTAGCCTACTTGGACAATGAAGAAAGCTCTAAATCCGCTAAATTATCAACTTTTCTTTCTAAGAAGATTTTGCAAGATTTGATACCTGGCAAATTTGCCACTCATTTACATCAAAAAATTTAGCACACTGTGATTTAATAATTGTGTATATGAGGATAATTATCAATCAAAATGCACTAATTTCCATTACTGGTGATTTTATAGGAAACTAGATAAAAATGAGTTTATATAAAGTTGAAAGAGATAAAAGGAGAGGAAGAAAAACCAAAGATGAAATGCAGGACCAGGTGTCAACCCTAAAGTACCATGTTTGCGACCTGAGGGTCGCAATCATGACAAGTCCAAAAAATTAATTAGAGGGCGATCACTAGATGACCACTGATATTAAGTAGTCATGAATGTAATTAAAATACGAGAATAACGGTAGGGTCGAGAAAACTCCAGGGGCAAAATTAAAATTTCATAGAGCTGAATCCCAAATCACAAAAGGGAAAACCCTTTCACAATTTAGGGGATCCAATTATCTAATATTGAGTTTTTGGGAGCTAAGAAACAATTTAGGGTTTTAATTGCCAGAGAGATTTTAGTTGTGAATTGAATTTAAAGCTTTGATTTATTCTTGATTTTTCCCTCAATGGATGAAGTGAATTCCAACTTGGGTATATTATGTATATTAAAATTTATGAGTAACTAAATCCATATCTTGGGTTATTTTTTATTAGTAATTTTATTATATGTGGGTATTGATTTTTAGTCCTAATAATTAGATAATTGATTTAGGTTTTCCTCTTTCTCTATGTTTGAATTGTAATTGTAGGTGAAGCCCCAAATTTTCTTGGATCACATATCATCCTTGAAAGAGTGGTAGGAGTGAAGAGTGACTACAAACAACATCTTAAAGTAGCTTGTTTATTTGCAATATCTTAGAAATAAGGGTATTAAGTGAATTAGCTAAGTTCATTAGCATCGTCTTAGAAATAAGGATTCTATGCTGAGGTTGTTAATTGGTAATCTTGTCATGCTCATAAGTTGTTTAAAACACCCTGGATTTTGGTCCTTCAAAATTTCTTGACTTATGGGTTTACTGCCCAGATTATGACTCTCCCTATGAGTAGTAAGTTGTCATTATGGGTCATAGGGCCCTAATCATAGCCTGAATAGTATGCATTGTCCAAGTTTCTATTATGATTATGGTAGGATCCTAACAACTCGTAAAGACTCTATATTAGTCGTATAGTGCTTAGTCGTAGCCTAACCAAGGTAGTTCCTAATTTATTCTTCCTTGAATATGGTTGAATCTGATAAGTTGTAATGTTTGAATACGAGTCATATGGTATAAAACATATCTAAACTAGTATTTTTTCCCTATGGATACTGTGTAGATGATGTTAGGAGGGTCATGCGTCATAAGGTGACCCCACGATTCCTATGGTCATCCGTAATGACTGGGCAATAATTTTTTAGTGTCATTAAGGTCACTTTAGATAGTCTCCCTCTGCCCTAATTGTGATTAGGATTAATAGGGATTATGTAGTTTATCCGTGAAAGTGTAGGTCTCGAATAACTTATACGTAAAACTCATGTATGTCTATGTGAGGGTTGGTCTGAATGACTGTGTGCATGGTTTACACTATTGACATATTATAAATCTAGGCTTGACTTTCGGTTGAGGAATTCCCTGGCCATCCTTAATAACTTTGTTCATGCGGCTAACATGTTCTGGGCCCTTTCAGTAGGGGGAGATGAACCTATATAGGTCATTGGTGCCTGTTTATTACCATTGAGCTACATAGTCTAGGATAATGTTTTAATCTAATAAAAACTCTTGTTCCTTACCCTAGAATCTATTATATATATTTGTGTTATATGAATATGTATAGTGAGATTGAAATTCAACCTTGGACTAACATTATCTTACACTTACCATGAGTTACATGCTAGTTCTCATCTGATAATCTGTCTCTAGACATTGTATGCCCATGCAATGCAGAGTCTGAAGGTACTTCTACTCTTTCTGTGCTGTGATAAGTGATCTCAGAGTTGCTTATTTTAGTGAAGTTGTAAGATTCCATTATTCATAAGACTTGATTATTTTATTTATTTTCCTTCAAATAATTAGAATTAAAGATATCACATTTACATTGTCATTGTTATTGTTAGGGTTGGGGCCTGTACCTACTTAGATTGTTTTTGTATTAGTAGATATTTTTTAGATATTTTTATGGATTGGGTATTGATGTTGACACTTTTACATGTCTTTGAAATTATTAATTTTTATCTTGGTAGATGTTTGGTATCCATCCTTTAAGTAGCTTATCATGATTTATTGACTAGGCAGTGAGGGTTATCTCCAGTCCTCGGTGGACTTGAGATACCTATCACGGCTAGGCCCTAGTTTGGGTTCTGAAAAAGTTGGATTCAGAGCCTAGGTTTTGTGTCATTAGGTGCCCATAAAGACGTTAAGTAAAGTCTCTTTCATAGATGTGTATTGCACCATACTTTTGAGAGAAGGGCTATGAGACATTTAGAAAGTCTCCCTTTCTTTTGTCCTACTTTTGAGAAATAGAGTCTAAGTTCTTGAAACTCCTCTAATATTTGTTTGTTTGATTTTTAAATCATACCTTTCTTAAGATCTAATGCTCGTGGAACTTCTTTTATCCCACCTTAGGACAATATGGACAGTACTCGTCCTACTTATGTTGTTTAGACTCAGTTTAGAGCTCCAGCTCCTAATAGTACTGCCCTACATAGAGTTTTATGGGTCCCTACCAGTCCTCCTCAAGATCCTCGGGATAATGATGATCAAGCTCCATGAAACACCCTGAAATTCGATCCTTAGAAATTTCATGAGTTTTGGATTTTGTATATCATACGACAAGGGGGTATTAGTAGTATGATAGAGTATGGCTGATGGGCCTTGGTTGTATATTTACTAGTGTGGGTGGGTTGGTTTCTGTCCAAGGTATAAATGGATCATACTAGTCGTATATTAGGGTATAATAGGTATGATGCCAATCGTAGGTTTCCCTATGTTTAACCTAGAGGAGTCTATTCCGTCTAATGTACGGATTAAGGTTACTGGTCATAAATTTGGGTAAGAATTGGCCTTAGTGGTTGTATGTTTGATAGTGTTGGGGTCCAATGAGATACGTCTACCACTCATACCCTAGGGTAAGATTTCGGGAGGTGGTCATACACTTTTGTGGGAGTTTTATACAGTTTAAGTTGGGGGTAATCTGGATATTTGTCCTCTTAAACTCTTAAGGCCCCATGACTTATAACACTCATAGGATATCATTTACCCTATAATTCTAATCTTAAACACATATAAGCTCTCCTAAATTCTCTTAAGGATCTTGGGTCAAGGAAGGCTAGAGTTTTCTTAATAAGGTCAATTTGGGGCTTACAAGGGTGGTTCTCTCTATCAACTCTATAATCTACGTCATTTCACTCCTCCCTTATTGTTAGTTACATCTAAAGCCATGTTTTATGTATGGCTATCATTGAATTATTGTGGTATGGTTTTGGGTTTTAAATATATAAAGGGGTTTTAGTTATAAATGGTTTGGTTATGGTTTTCTCATGTTCTAATTATGGATTTCATGTTTCAATGGTTGTTTAAACATGTGGTTGCTTTGAAATGGTTAATTGGTACTCTATTTTAGTTTTGAAATCCATATGCCCTCAACATGTTTGATAAATTGCCTATGAAAATGTTCTTACTATATGATTGAACTTCCATTAAAAACTTTGCGTAGTATAAATTGGTAATGGAACCCTAACTGGTTTGAATGGTCTTGGTGTTCATTGATGGGGATTAATTGAATACACTTTTGGGGGTACATGGGAATCCCCTAATCAAACATAAAAATAATCATCTTTTGATGTACATGCGAATCCCCAAAAGCAAAGTTAATAACATAATCTATAGGTATATGGGAATCCCTTCTTTAAAGAGGATGGCTAA
>NW_025855525.1:60924-61475 GCF_002878395.1 Capsicum annuum
CTGAACCCTTTAGACTCAAGGGTTCAGGGTGAGCAGAAGCAAGACAGAGTATGTGGAATGCAAGTTTAATGACGTGAGGGGGGAGAATGAGGTAGTAGTGAAGCTGGAATCACAGGAGGTAGGTAAGAGGGGGAGTTTCAAGTATCTCGGGTCCGTGATCCAGAGTAACGGTGAGATTGATGAGGATGTCTCGCACCGTATTGGGGTGGGGTGGATGAAGTGAAAGCTCGCGTCGGGGGTGCTGTATGATAAGAAGGTGCCGCCTAAGCTTAAAGGCAAATTCTACAGGGCGGTAGTCCGTCCGGCCATGTTGTATGGAGCGGAGTGTTGGCCAGTTAAGAACTCCCATATCCAAAAGATTAGGGTGGCAGAAATGCGGATGTTACCCTGGATGTGTACGCTGACTAGAGGGGATAGAGTTCGAAATGAGAACATTCGGGAGAAGGTTGGTGTGACACCAGTGGAGTTCAAGATACGGGAAGCCCGATTGCGATGGTTCGGACACGTGAAGAGGAGGGGCATGGATGCCCCGGTCCGTAGGTGTGAGAGGC
>NW_025855525.1:61575-66388 GCF_002878395.1 Capsicum annuum
CACCGAGGACATGACCCTAGATAGGAAGGTCTGGAGGACGCGAATCAGGGCAGTGGACTAGGGCCAGTCTGAGTCGCTAGTATAGGGAACTACTTGGTGGGGGTTTATTCCTATTAGGAGTCTGTGTCCCATGTTTTATTATGAATCTGTGTGCTTTCCTCTGTTTTATATTACTTATGGGTGCCGTATTTATGTTATGTAATCTTGTAACCTTGTACTGTGCTTTACTATGTGTCTGTGTGGTACCGCATGTCTTGAGCCGGGGGTCTATCAGAAATAGCCTTTCTACTTCTTCAGAGGTAGAGGTATGGACTGCGTACATCCTACCCCCCAGACCCTACCGGGTGGGAAAACACTGGGTTTGTTGTTGTTGTTGTTGTTGGTTTTTCATGGTTTTAATGGTTTAAATGATATAAATGCTTTATATTTTTGGCATGATTTTAAGGGAAAAGGTTTTAGAGGTCGTGATTGGTCTATTTTGAAAACCTTATGGGATACATAGAAATCCCTAAAGTGAATGCATTAACAGAATTTATTTAAATGGCTTGTAAAGGTAAAAGGCTAAATAGTTATTCTTTTGGAAAATATGGAAGTCCCCCAAGTGGTTTAATATTGTTTATAGAAGGTCACTTGAAAGTCCCCTTAACCTAAATGGTTTGGCAAAGGAAATGCTAGCAAGTATGGGTGGTATGACGTTATAACTAGTTATTAAATAGCCTTGGTTAATAAATGGTAATTGGATTTTTTGGACATGGACTTAATTGGAAATTAATGGAGGGGTATGTATCTAAGCCATGGAAGGTAGAGGTCTCGAGGGGACTAAAATCAAAAACTTATATTTGTCAATATAAGGGGTCTTAATAACCGTGTACGTGTGTCATTTTTATATTGGGAGATGTAATAGTCATCCCATAGGATATTGCATGGTCATGCAGGTACACGAACTAGGACCCCTTCAGCAGGGGGAGATGAACCCATATGGCCTATGAGTGGTTAGGACGACGAAGCTACATAACCTAGCTAATATTTTTAAAGGCTTGATAAACCCCATTCCTTTAGATTGTTATATATAAATATGTGTGGTTTATGTTCATTGGTTTGTTTACATAGTTTTTGATTAGTAGGCATTAGTTTATCTCTATCCTAAGAGCATGCCAGTGTTCAACCACTACCTCCTCAATTAGCAGCTATATACCTGCTATATGCAGGAACTGACCATTCTACTCCTCCTACTTAGTGATCAGATTAGATTATAGTCAATGTTGGATTGGAGTGGTATGATTCTAATGTTTGAAAGGCATCTATTTAATGGCATAGTTTACTTTAGATTATTATTATCTTACATAGTCTTTAGTTTTTAACTATGGTTGGGTGCATGTCCCAGCTGAATACTCATTGGTTGATCTGGAGGCTTTGTATGGACAACTGTGGACTGGGGTATGGTATGGATGGTTTAGGTTAATCATCATACATTGGATTATCATTATGGAATTTAGTTTTATGGCTTCCTTATTGGTTTGTTTGGTTATTAGGTGGTTGGACTTGATAGGATTGATCTTTATCCCAAGGTCACAACATAATTGGATACACTCTCTTCTTATATGTTTAGACTTCAGCCAACATAAGTTATGTTTTTGGTGGTTGGGTTGGGTACTGGGATGGTTCTTGGTCCTAGTTAGGCTTGGGATTGCCCATTACGACAAAGCCCTAGTTTGGGTCGTGTCAGGTTGGTATCAAATCTTTAGGTTTCATTGCGATAGGGTGTCTAAAAATTCATGTCGAGTAGAGTCTTATTTATGGGTGTGTGATGCACCATACTTAAAATTAGGAGATTATGAGGCATTTAGAAATGTTTTACTTTATGGGTTATTCTATTTTTGAGCTATGGAGTCTAAGGTCTTGAACTCTTCTATAAACCTTCCTCCGTTCACTCTTTAGATCATGTTTTCTCAAAGATCAAATGGTTATTGGAAGATCTCATGTCCCACTTGATTACAACATGGACAGATCAAGTCCAACTCATAAGGCGCAGACCTGGTCAAGGCTTGTAGCTTCTAGTTGGCCTTATAGAGTCCCACCAATCTCTACTGACCCTATCGTTGGAGGAGAAACTCATTCTTGGTTATCTTAAGAAGAGGCTACTAATGTTAAGTTTTGGCATTCTATTAATCTATGGACCCAGATCATGGAAAGTCTATCATGCCAATCCATTTCTATTAGTACACGAAGGAATGAGGTAAGGTTTAAAGTAGTTAAGGTAAGGAGGTATCGGTTTCCTGATCTAAGGAGTAGTACTAAGGGGTGCTACTTTAGATTTTGGTATTGGTCGAGATCATCTCAATGCCCTTTCTATCACTTAAAATTCATGAGGTATATTTTGATGCCGACACTAGCGTGTTAAAAATCCTTTTCTTTATAGTGTGTATTAATTATTTAGTTTGGGGTCCTCTTTTTCTTGTGACCCCACTCGTAGTTGTGTATTTTGGTTATGGTTATAGGGTTGTTGTGGGCTTTTTTCTTCTTCTGATTCTACCCTGGTAGGGGACTCTATAATTTCTAAAAGAGTCTATGGGTGTGTGTGGTATATACTGGTAGTAAAAGGGTGTTGGTGAATTTATTTAACTCAAATATGGTGGATCTCGATGTCATTTGGGGTAATGGATTGTTTATACTGGTTCTATTCATTATTAGATTTTTTTGATTTCATAAGAATAGTTTTTAGGCTTTATGGTGAGTCGATTATGGATTGGGATGATGGTTTTATTCCCTAGCTATTAAGGGAAAGGTTATATCATGTCCTAAAATTCAAAGATTGCTCTCCAAAAAAAGGTGTCTTAATTACTTGGTCTGCGTTAAAGATCCTAACTCAGAAGGTCCTTCTTTAGTTTTGTTTCAGTGTTAACTTAATATTTCAAGGTCTTCCGTGGTGAGTCTCATTGTGTCTTTCGAATGGGGATGTTGGTTTGATATTGGTCTTGTTTTGGAAATTTTTCCAATTTCTATTTCTTCTTTATAGAATTGTTCTGGTAGAGTTAAAGTAGCTTAAGAAGGTACTAAGGTATCTCTTAGATAAAGATTTCATCAGCCTTAATGTTTCTCTGTGGGATGTTTTCACTCTTTCATATTTAAAGGGAATAGTTTTCCCTTTAAATAGATAGGTTGTCGATGGTGACTAAGGAATTGGGAGGTTCTCCTTGTGGGATAAAGCTCATAGGTATATTTTATTCTATATGAGGGTACTTTGCTAGTTTTACATGGTAGTTGGTAGATATTAGTCTTGAATCTAGATGCTTGATCTTGGTAAAAGAAGTATGTTAGCTTAGGATAGCAATGCAAAATTGTGGAGGTAAATAGGTTGGTGACTTAAGAAATACAATAGTGCAAAAGTTATGCCAGATAGGCCAGGAGTTTAGTTTGAACTTTGAGATTTGGGGTGGGTGGGTTCTAGTCTTTGGATAAGTTGGATCATGGAGCTTGCAAGTATCTTTGTCCCTATGCTTGTACTTTACTATTGGCATAAAATATTTTTCTAAATTTATGGATTTGAAAATGGGGTATTGGTACAATTGATATGCTTTTATATGACTACTTACTTAATTGATTTTCCATGGACTATTATGCATTATTCGTGTTTTATAATATTGTTAACATTGTTGGATGCATGGAAATTGCAAATGGATTTCGGGGTACTATAGATTCCCTAATTACTTAGTTTTGGTTTTAGAAATTATATAT
The DNA here is from genome assembly GCF_002878395.1 of Capsicum annuum. Classification (NCBI taxonomy): domain Eukaryota; kingdom Viridiplantae; phylum Streptophyta; class Magnoliopsida; order Solanales; family Solanaceae; genus Capsicum; species Capsicum annuum. The sequence goes on from NW_025855525.1 coordinate 65,311, forward strand.
CCTCAAATTGTTTGTGAGATTTCTTATAAAGATGATTTGACTATTCTTAAATCTTTGCATTGCATAAAGTCTTAAGGGAACATGAATTTGTTTTGGTTGGACTCAAATGATTTTTGAACGGCCTTGGTCGCCTTTGTCTAATTTTGAATGATTTGGTTTAATTGGAAACCTTGGAGTCAATTTGGTCTAATAGTTTTTGCATGTCTATGATGGGCTCTAGGTAGCATTTGGTTAATGGGGTTTTGCGGATATAAGAACCAAGCATCTTTGGTGTATGTGGTTGATTAAACCAATTAGAGTATAGTATTGTGCTTGTAGGTGTAATAGGGCAAAGGTTGATGGTTAGTCAAAAGATTTATTGAATAGTGCACTTTAATGAAAAATCGGGTTGCATATTCTACTGATACTCTTGATTAAGAGAGTGCTCTAATATTTCCACATGCATTCTTATAGTGCTTATGCCTAAGGTTTACTTTTACATTTGCCTTATTCCCTAAATATGAGTTTTTCGCTTTACATTACATTACTCATTGTATAGGTGGTTGTGTTTCTTTCGGTGTCTATTTCAAAGGACTCCTTTTGTGGTATGGTTTTGTTGGGATGGTTTTGTACAGTAGTCTAGGTTGATGTTATGAAGTCCTTAGTGCCTTGGTTGTCATGTCAAGTCTTGTTCTGCGGTTTTGCCTCGGGAGACATGGATAATTTTGTTAATTTAGTTCCTTAATAACTCTCTTTCTGTTAGGATGGTAGTGGCATGGAGAGAATGGTGATGTTTTGTAATGGGGAATATAGAAGTCCCTAAGTTGGGGAGAGTCTAAGTTGGCTACTAGAGTTAAGGTTTGAAAGTAAGGTAAGGTTGTTGTCATGAAAAATAGTTAGGAAAGGAATAGGTGGTGAAAATCCTTGTATAATGATAGCGGGTTCTAGATATTTTGATGGATAGATCATACCGCAGGTATGTAAGCCATACGCTTGAATTATTGTGGTTGGTAGATGTGCCCGTGGTTGGGTTGGATTTGCTATGGCTAGCTTTTATGAATGTTTCAATGTTTCATTGTTGCATGATTTTGGAGTTCAA
>NW_025855525.1:69388-73258 GCF_002878395.1 Capsicum annuum
AATGCCTTAGCCATGTTCATGGATTTGATGTGCCATGTGTTCAGACACTATCTAAACTGCTTCGTTATTTTGTTCATTGATGACATTCTTGGGTATTCAAGGAGTAGTGATGAACATGCGTAGCATTTGATGATAGTATTCTAGATTTTTAGAGATCATGTGCTTTTATGTAAGTTCTCTAAGTGTGAGTTTTTGCTTGAGTCAGTGTCAGTCCTTGGACATGTGGTATCTAAAGCCAGTATTATTGTAGACCTAATTAAGAATGCGATGATTTATGATTGGCTAGTCCTACGTCTTCGATTGAGGTTCACAATGTCATTGGTTTGGCTAGTTATTAAAGGCACTTTGTTGAGATCTTTGCTACTACTTTAGCCCCTATAACTAGATTGACTCAGAAGGAAGTTCCTTTCCGATAGTTCAAGGAGTGTGAGTTTAGTTTTGGAAAGCTCAAGGATTGTTTTAGATTACTTTTAGTGTTAGCTCTTTATGTTAATGGTGAGGGATTCACCTTGTTTTGTGACACTTTGGGTGGTAGTCTTGGTCGTTTTCATGTAGCAGGGTTAAGTCATTGCATATAATTCTAGACAGATTAAAGTGCATGAGTGCAACTACCCTACTCATGATTTAGAGTTACATGTGGTAGCTTTCGTGCTCAAGATTTGGAGGCATTATTTGAGTGGAGTGAATTATGAGATTTTCACCAATCATTACAACCTTCAGCATCTTATGACCTAGTGAGATCTTAATGCTTACCAACATTGATGGATGGATTTGCTAAAGGACTATGATATTTCCTTCTTATACATTTGGGTAAGGTAAATGTGGTAGTTGATGCCTTGAGTCGCAAGGCAGTGAGTATAGGTATCTTGGCATGTATATCAATCACTCAAAGACCTATGGCATAGGACATTCAGTCCTTATCGAGTTTGATTGTTTGCCTTGTTATTTTGGATCTTACAAGGATTTTGGTTTGTATAGAAGTGAGGTCCTCAATATTTGAGCAGAATCATGATCATCAGTATGAGAATAGAAAGATATACTTCTTTCATGACCAAGTGTTGAGTGGTTAGTCAGAGATACACAACATTAACTTTGAGGGTATTTTGAGATTTTAGGGCTGCATTTGTGTTCCCCAGCTTGTTTACTTGATTTTGTTAATTCTTCCTGAGGCTCATGGCTTTAGATATTTAATTCATCTCAATACAACTAAGTTGTTTAGAGATTTGGTAAAGCATTATTGGTGGGATGGTATGAAAAGAGATGTGGCAGACATTATGGCTCATTGCCTATGTTGTCTGCAGGTTACGACCGAGCATCTGCAGCTAGGAGGATTTACTCATAGGTTACCCATTCCTAAGTGGAAATAGAAATGGATTAGTATAGGCTTTATTAGCATTTTGCCTCATAATTCTCGTGGTCTTAATGATATTTGGGTTATTATGGATCATTTCATCAAGTCATCACTTTTCATTCCTATTTATATGACCTTTAGTGTTTAAAGATTAGCCCACATTTATGTCTAATAGATAGTTCATTTGCCTTGAGAGCCCATTTTTATCATATAATAGCATGGCTCTAGATTTAGTTCGCAATTTTATAGGTCATTCTAGGAGGAATTAGGTACTCGGGTGGATTTAAGAATAACTTTTCACCCACAGACAGATGGTTAGTCTTAGTAGACTATTTAGGTGCTTGAGGATAAGCTCTAAGCCAGTGTTATAGATTTTAGAGTATAGCGGGATCAATACTTAGAAATGGTGGAGTTCTCATACAATAATAACTATCATTCAAGTATTCAGATAGTGGCTGATAAGGCTTCATATGGTAGGAGATATTTTTATCTGATAGGATATTTTAAGAATTTTGAGGTGGGACCTCATGGTACGGATTTTCTTCAGGACTCATTAGATAGAGACAATTTGATTCAGAATAGGCTGAGACTAGCCCAAAGTAGGCAAAAGTCCTATGTCAATCGTAGACTCCGTGCCTTGAGATTCAGAGTTTGTGATCGTGTGTTCCTTCCTGTTTCACCCATAAAGGTGTGAAGGGGTTTAAAAGGATAAGCTCAACTCTTGATATACTATTGATTTTGAGATTGTATGAATAGTTGGAGAGTTGGCCTATGAGTTAGCTGTGCCTCCATATCTTGCTAAGGTTAGTTTTTCATATCTCTATGTTACAAAAGTATAACTTGATCCATATCATGATCTTATATAGGATTCAGTCCAGTAAGATGAGTTGTTGACCTTTAAAGAGGAGCCTGTGCTTATTTTTGCTACTAATGTGAGGTAGTTACGTACTAGAGATATTCCTATAGTTAAGGTTGAGTAAAAGCACCCCCCAGTGGTGGAGGACGCTTAGTAGTGGATGTTGTAATGACCTTTTAAATCATTTTTCATGATACAACTTATTTTCATGGTTAAAGCTTTTCCATTACTTCCAAAAGCATTTATGACTTGCTGGAACTAACAATTCGTTTATCGGGCAGTTCATTTGGTTTTTAGAACCATTTCCCTATTTAGAAGTCTTCTCTTGTTCCAAATGGCCATCGAATGAAAACTTCTGTAAAACACTATTAGATGCAAATTCTAACTGCACCAGCATCTCTGAAATATCAATTTTAATTTTGGTAGACCTTTGGTTTTGGTTCCGAAACACCCAAACTTATTTCAACGTATTGGTCAAAAAAATAATAAATAGGAAATATGGGTATGGGGCCAACATATTTTTAATATCAAAATCGATATGTTTGCATAATTTATTTGCTCATATTGGACTCTGAATGTATTCTGAGGCATTGGATGAAACTAGGAATTTATTCCAAGTTTAAACTGTCATCTGGTGCAATAAGAGTATCGCATTCGTAGAGGCTATATTCCAATTGTGATGCTACAATCGTGGTCTACGAGTTTGTGATCGCATGAACCAAGGGTTTGGGAAAGGGTATCTAAATTCCCTTTTAATTATGAATTGGCTATTTTCTCTCTTGTACTGACTTCCATAAACCCTAAAAGGGTGTGTAGTAAAAAAATAGAATCTTGGGTGTTGATTGGAAGCTTGCATAACTTGCATATTCGTGATTAACAACAAATCTAACATATGAATCCTTCATTTTTAGTGTTGAATTCATGATTATTTGACACAAAATATCATATCGCTTGAGGCTTTATTTTAGCCTAAGTAAGATTGATTCGCACCAATTTCTTGATGGATATAACTCTGAAATTGTATTTGAACAATATGTTGGTCTAGAAAAATCATTTTCCATATGTGGGACCAACTTGGGGGTTTTTAATGTTATTTTGAACCCGAAGCATAATGATGTAATATAGGTATCGAAGTTCTCTTAATAATGCATAGACTGTGTTTTTGATAGCTTGGATCCTTGAAGAATCTTTGAGGAAAAGAAAAGCGAAGATTGTTGGTTCGTGAGCTATATTTGGATTCGAGGTAGGTTAGGATTACTTATTGTTAGATTGGGTTTTATTATATTATGACTTTGATATCTTAATAAGATTGGGCGGGGTTGTAGGTGTTGAAATAGTAGATGGTAAAGGTGGGATTAGTTGGACCATTTAGGTTGTTCAACTCATAGAGTGTGGTACTTGACTTATAGTCTCGAACATTGGTCTGTTGGACTTTTAATCTCATGAATAACATGAGAATATGGTAGATGCTTTACTTATATGGGAGTGACCTTTTCACTCATATTAAATGGTAAGTTGACCTTAGTTGTCATAGTTGTGGAAATTGCCCTAGTAGATTTAGATGATTTGATAGTAATACTTGAGGAAGAATTATCCCATAGTACTAGTGTAGAATGAAAACTCTTTAAGACTTGATTTAGAGGGCTTAGTTTTGTTCCGGGTA
>NW_025855525.1:76258-117259 GCF_002878395.1 Capsicum annuum
TCACTGAGGATGATCTATCCACAGAGACTGCAAGTCCATAAGCTAGTTGGAAGTCTTCCAAAAATTTGGCAAACTAAGGCTGCCATTTTGGAAGACGGAAATATTCACAACATGACATATGACAAACTACGAGGTAATCTCATTGCCTATGAATGAAATTATATCAAAAGGTACCACAAGGAGGAATATAAGAAACCAATGGCCTTCAACGCTGCTCCAGCTGAAGAAGAGCACATTTTGGAAGATACTAATAGTGAAGGAATGGCCCTCATCAGCCGTGGAGTAAGGTAGATCATAAGACAGAGACAACAAATATCCCAAGGAGCCAAAAATAATGACTCCACTAGAAATGATGATCATTATTATTACTATTAAAGGCCTAGCCATTTCAAACAAAACTTTCCAGAATTAAGAAGAACAACATCCATAAAGAATCAAAGTTTTTGTTCCTGGAGCGATGAAGATGAAATCGAAGAGGAAATAGAAGCCGCTAATATATGCTTCATGGCAACAGGTGAATCTAGCGAGGTAAGACTACATGATTGTCACAACTGTAATAATCTTGAATCTAATATAGATATAATAACTAACGAGCTTCAAAAAGTTATAAATAAATATAACAAACTCGCTCAAAAGAATAAAAGTTGTGAAGCTCAATTTAAATAAAAAGTCGATGAGGAACAAAGAAGTTATCAAATAGAAATCGAAGATGTCAAATCGAAATTGACTAGCTTTAAGAAGAGCTTGATAATGTAAAAATTTAGTTAAACAACACTAGGAAATCTCCAAGTCAAAGTTTTGTCAGATCTATTTCTTTTAAAAACAACACAAGTTCCTCATCGGGATCATTTAAATAAGCCAGGACCTCTTTCTCCTCTTGAAAACTAGTCTGCGTTATGTGTGGAAAGAAGCGCACATATCCAACTGTTGCAGTCACAGGCCTAGCAACACATGAATTTGGAATCCTAAAGGAAGCAACTCTAACCTACAAGAACCCAAGACCACTTGGGTCCCTAAAGAAAAGAATTCTTATTATCATGAAAGAAACAAGGCCCTATAAACTTTAAAAAGGGAATATGAGGGATTGATAAAGGATGTTCCAGATGCATAACTGGAAAGAAAGAAATTTCTTCTTCATGAAAGAACATAGATGGAGAATTAGTTAGATGCAGTGACAACACTAGAGACAATGTAATCAAAATTGGTTCAGTAAAGCTCTGCTTCTAATGAGAATATACGAAAGTATATCTGATAGACGGATTCAAGTATAACTCACTCAATATCAGCCAGCTGTGTAATGCCTTGTTTTAAATCTCTTCAAAATTGAAAGACGGTCTTTTAAACATGACAAAAATAACATATCTATCATCGGTGAATGACGAGAATGGTTCAGTGGAATAAAAGAATTAGTCGTTTAATGAAATTACCAGGACCTTTTGACATGACCCGAATAATGGCCATGTCATAATGGGCAATCCTAAGCCCAATAAGGACAGGGAAACACCCCCGTTACCGAACCCAACCACCAAATACATACCTTGATTCTGCTGAAGTACGTACATATAAAAAGATAGTGTATCAAAACATATGGTGGCTCTAGGACAAGTCTATAATCGAGACCAACCCAATCAAGTCCAATCACCTAATAACCAACCAAACTAATGTGATAGATATAAAACTAATTACAATAATGATAATCCAATATATGTAGGAATGGCATAAACCATCCATACCATACCCAAGTCCATAGTTGTCCATACAAAGCCCCTAGACCAACCAAAGAGTAATCAGTTGGGATATGCCTCCAACCATTGCCAAAAACCAAAGTATATGTAAGACTAGAATTATGTAAAGTAAACCATACGATGAAGTAGATGCCTTCCGAACTATAGAATTTCACCACTTTAATACAACATTGATTATACTCGAATCCGATCACTATGCAAGAGGAGCAGAATGGTCGGTTCCTGCATAACGTGTGTATACAACCTCCAGTAGATGGGTTAGTGGGTGAACACTAGCATGCACAGAGGATAAGGATAAAATAATGCCAACCAGTGAAAAACAAAGTAAGATAACCAATGCACCTAAACCATACATACATATATATATAACCATACCGGGAAAGAGAACCAGGATTCACATGCCTTTAAAATCATTACCTGAGTTGTGTAGCTTTGCCGTCCTAACCACCCACGGGCCATATGGGTTCAGCCTCCCTTTTGAAGGTGTCCTAGTACTTGTAGCCACATGACAAGGCAATATACCATGAGATGACTAGTACATCCCCAAATATAAAATGTGACACATATAAATGGTCATCAAGACCCCTCATATCAACTAATATGAGTTTCTGATTTTGGTCCGCCAGAACCGCTACCTTCCATGGCTTAGCTATACACCCTGCCACTAATGCCTAATTAAAACCATGTCCAAATAATCCAATTACGATTTATCAACCAATGCTATTTAATAACCAGTGGTATCGTCATACCACACATACTTGCAAGCATTTATCCATAGCCAAACCATTTAGGTTAAGGGGACTTTCAAGTGTCCTTCCCTATACAATATTAAACCAATTGGGGGACTTCCATGTTCCCCAAAAGCATAACCATTTATCCTTTTACTTATCCAAACTATTTAAACTAATTTCGTTAATGCATTCACTTGAGAGATTTCCCTGTATCCCGCAAGTTTTTCCAAATAGATCAATAATGACCAACAAAACCTTTACCCTTTAAACCATGCCTAAAATTTTAATCATTTATATCATTTAAACCATTAAAACCATACAAAACCTTTACCCTTTAAACCATGCCAAAAATTTAAAGAATTTATATAATTTAATCCATTAAAACCATGCAAATCCATACAAAACCATTTAAAGTTCCCTTACAAAACCAAAGCACGCAAGGGTTCCAATGAAAGTTCAACAATATTGTAAAAAAATTATTTGAGGAATTTTATAGAACATGTTGATGGCACACCTTTGACAAGACCAAAACCAATGCGTAAATCATCAAAATTAGGGTTATTTAATACACATTAGATAAACCATAACAAACAAACAACCACATATGAAAACCATTACAAAAAACATGTAAAATCATAGTTTAAACCAATATAAAACCATATGCATAATGACCCATAACAATATTTTGAAATCAACCGTTATAGATTCATAAACCAACTTTTAAAACACAATACACATGCCTTTATTTTGAAATACAAATGAGGGAAGGAGTACATGCCTAATACATATAGATTGACGAAAGAAATATTTGCCTTTGAGCCCTTCGAAGAACATATGAACAAACCCTAGCCTCCAATCTTCTAGGAGAGTGTTTGTGAAAGTATTTGATGTGTTATAATCCTTTAATAAGTGTTATGGAAGGTCATATAGGTTTATATAATGTGATTACATAAGGATTTAGGAGTAGGAAATATCCAAACAACCCTTGACTTAAAAATTCAAACAATTCACGTCCAGGGGTATGACTCACCTTACCATTCATATCCAAGGGTACGAGTGACACCCCAACTCTTACCCAACCTTAACAAGACCTTAACTAATGGTTTTCTTAGGTACGAGTGATGACCTCAAGCATATTCTCTAACTATATGGTGGACAAATTACACTAGACAACCAAACATGCATTGTACGACTTGTCCTATACCCCTCGTAAGATCACATACGACTATTACCAATATGAGTCGTACCTTGGGCAGTAGAAAAGCCTCCGATACTTCCTAGGGTATGAGGGAGTCACCTGGACACCCTACGGCTCATATCCACTGGGTACATGTGACTCCTTTGAGTCCTATTGGGAAAAAGATGTCCAAAATAAATGAAATTTTCAACGTCCTATTTTCTGGGATATTTTAGGCTCCCTCACTAGGAACATTTATTCTTGAATGATAGGTAAGAGTAAGGATAGGAAAGAGGTAACATATTAAGACACATAAAACTATCCCCTAATAAAAATAGAGGACAAGGACAAAAACTAAGATGAGAAGATCATTACATATCCTAAGAACGATGTACACACTAACACCGTTATTCCAACCTCTAACAAAGTTAGGAAACAAAGATGAAAGAGGAACCATTCCTCACTGTTAACTAAGTTTGAAAACAAGGATGTGTTGAAGAACACACACCTTACACATGAATTTTTCCCGAGAAAGAGACCAATGCAGATCCTTGGACTACATGTCCTCTTCCGTGTCCCAAATCGGCAAACTTACCGATCCAAGATCCTTCAGGAGATAACAATCTGAGATACCAATACAAACCAAAGAAACCACCCAACCAAGGACCATCCCCCCCACATCATAGATCACCGTATTAATGGACTCATGCTATAGAGCGAGTCCAATTTTATCTAGTGTTTACCAAGATACACCACTAAGAAAGATGGAGTCTAACTATACACCACAAATTCCATGTTTAAGCCTATCCAAAGTACAAAGGAGTTAACTTAAGCCACCAGACTCTACTCCTTATATTTATCTTGAAAAACTATTTTGCTTTCGTCACCGTTATAATATGGAAACTATGAGTAAAGGACATGAGAAAACCCATATCCAACCATTTATAATCAAAATCTCCAACCTATGATTGAACTCCAAAATCATGCAACAATGAAACATTGAAACATTCATAAAAGCTAGCCATAGCAAATCCAACCCAACCACGGGCACATCTACCAACCACAATAATTCAAGCGTATGGCTTACATACCTGCGGTATGATCTATCCATCAAAATATCTAGAACCCGCTATCATTATACAAGGATTTTCACCACCTATTCCTTTCCTAACTATTTTTCATGACAACAACCTTACCTTACTTTCAAACCTTAACTCTAGTAGCCAACTTAGACTCTCCCCAACTTAGGGACTTCTATATTCCCCATTACAAAACATCACCATTCTCTCCATGCCACTACCATCCTAACAGAAAGAGAGTTATTAAGGAACTAAATTAACAAAATTATCCATGTCTCCCGAGGCAAAACCGCAGAACAAGACTTGACATGACAACCAAGGCACTAAGGACTTCATAACATCAACCTAGACTACTGTACAAAACCATCCCAACAAAACCATACCACAAAAGGAGTCCTTTGAAATAGACACCGAAAGAAACACAACCACCTATACAATGAGTAATGTAATGTAAAGCAAAAAACTCATATTTAGGGAATAAGGCAAATGCAAAAAGCAAACCTTAGGCATAAGCACTATAAGAATGCATGTGGCACTATTAGAGCACTCTCTTAATCAAGATAGAAGAGTATCAGTAGAATATGCAACCCGATTTTTCATTAAAGTGCACTATTCAATAAATCTTTTGACTAACCATCAACCTTCACCCTATTACACCTACAACCACAATACTATACTCTAATTGGTTTAATCAAACACATACACCAAAGATGCTTGGTTCTTAGATCCGCAAAACCCCATTAACCAAATGCTACCTAGAGCCCATCATATACATGTAAAAACTATTAGACCAAATTGACTCCAAGGTTTTCAATTAAACCAAATCATTCAAAATCAAACAAAGGCGACCAAGGCCGTTCAAAAATCATTTGAGACCAACCAAAACAAATTCATGTTCCCTTAAGACTTTATGCAATGGAAATATTTAAGAATAGTCAAATCATCTTCATAAGAAATCTCACAAACAATTTGAGGATATATAATTTCTAAAACCAAAACTAAGTAATTAGGGAATCTATAGTACCCCGAAATCCATTTGCAATTTCCATGCATCCAACAATGTTAACAATATTATAAAACACGAATAATGCATAATAGTCCATGGAAAATCAATTAAGTAAGTAGTCATATAAAAGCATATCAATTGTACCAATACTCCATTTTCAAATCCATGAATTTAGAAATATATTTTATGCCAATAGTAAAGTACAAGCATAGGGACAAAGATACTTGCAAGCTCCATGATCCAACCTATCCAAAGACTAGAACCCACCCACCCCCAAATCTCAAAGTTCAAACTAAACTCCTGGCCTATCTAGCATAACTTTTGCACTATTGTATTTCTTAAGTCACCAACCTTATCCAACAAACCTATTTACCTCCACAATTTTGCATTGCTATCCTAAGCTAACATACTTCTTTTACCAAGATCAAGCATCCAGATTCAAGACTAGGATCTACCAACCACCATGTACAACTAGTAAAGTACCCTCATATAGAATAGAATATACCTATAAGCTTTATCCCACAAGGAGAACCTCCCAATTCCTTAGTCACCATCGACAACCTATCTATTTAAAGGGAAAATTATTCCCCTTAAACATGCAAGAGTGAAAACATCCCACAGAAAAACATTAAGGCTAATGAAATCTTTATCTAAGAGATACCTTAGTACCTTCTTAAGCTCCTTTAACTCTACCAGAACAATTCTATAAAGAAGAAATAGAAATTGGAAAAATTTCCAAAACAAGACCAATCCCAAACCAATATTCCTATTAGAAAGACACCATGAGAGTCACCACGGAAGACCTTGAAATATTAAGTCAACACTAAAACAAAACTAAAGAAGGACCTTCTGAGTTAGGATCTTTAACACAGACCAAGTAATTAAGACACCTTTTTTTGGAGAGTAATCTTTGAGTTTTAGGACATGATATAACCTTTACCTTAATAGCTAGGGAATAAAACCATCGTCCCAATCCATAATCGACTCACCATAAAGCCTAAAAACTATTCTTATGAAATCAAAAAAATCTAATAATGAATAGAACGAGTATAACCAATGCATTTCCCCAAATGACATCGAGATCCACTATAGTCGAGTTAAATAAATTCACCAATACCCTTTTACTACCAGTATATACCACACACACCCATAGACTCTTTTAGAAATTATAGAGTCCCCTACTAGGGTAGAATCAGAAGAAGAAAAAAACCCACAACAACCCTAGAACCATAACCAAAATGCACAACTACGAGTGGGGTCACAAGAAAAAGAGGACCCCAAACTAAATAACTAATACACACTATAAAGAAAAGGATTTTTAACATACTAGTGTCTACATCAAAATATACCTCAGACTTTTAAGTGATAGAAAGGGCATTGAGATGATCTCGACCAATACCAAAATCTAAAGTAGCACCCCTTAGTACTACTCCTTAGATCAGGGAATCGATACCTCATTACCTTAACTACTTCAAACCTTACCTCATTCCTTTGTGTACTAATAGAAATGGACTGACATAATAGACTTTCCACGATCTGGGTCCATAGATTAATAGAATGCCAAAACTCAACATTAGTATCCTCTTCTTAAGATAACCAAGAATGAGTTTCTCCTCCGTAGATAGGGTCAGTAGAGACTGGTGGGACTCTATAAGGCCAACTAGAAGCTACGAGCCTTGACCAGGTCTGCGCCTTATGAGTTGGACTAGATCCGTCCATGTTGTAATCAAGTGGGACATGAGATCTTCCAATAACCATTTGATCTTTGAGAAAACATGATCCAAAGGGTGAACGGAGGAAGGTTTATAGAAGAGTTTAAGACCTTAGACTCCATAGCTCAAAAGTAGAATAACCCAGAAAGTAAAACATTTCTAAATGCCTCATAATCTCCTGATTTTAAGTATGGTGCATCACACACCCAGAAATAAGACTCTACTCAACATGACTTTTTAGACACCCTATCGCAATGAAACCTAAAGACTCTACTAAATTCCATAATGATAATCCAATGTATGATGAATAACCTAAACCATCCATACCGTACCCCAGTTCACAGTTGTCCATACAAAGCCTCCAAATCAACCAATGAGTATTCAGCTGGGACATGCACCCAACCATAGTTAAAAACTAAAGTCTATGTAAGATAATAATAATCTAAAGTAAACCATGCCATTAAATAGATGCCTTTCAAACTTTAGAAGAATACCACTCCAATCCAACATTGACTATAATCTAATCTTATCACTAAGCAGGAGGAGTAAAATGGTCGGTTCCTGCATAGTGTAGGTATATAGCTGCTAATTGAGGAGTTAGTGGTTGAACACTGGCATGCTCTAAGGATAGAGATAAAATAATGCCTACTAATCAAAAACCATGTAAACAAACCAATAAACATAAAACAAACATATTTATATATAATAATCTAAAGGAATCGGGTTTATTATGCCTTTAAAACTATTAGCTAGGCTATGTAGCTTCGTCGTCCTAACCACTCATAGGCCATATGGGTTCATCTCCCCCTGCTGAAGGGGTCCTAGTTCGTGTACCTACATGACCATGCAATATTCTATGGGATGACTAGTACATCTCCCAATATAAAATATGACACACGTACACGGTCATTAAGACCCCTTATATTGACAAATATAAGTTTTTGATTTTAGTCCCCTCGAGATCTCTACCTTCCATGGCTTAGATACATACCCCTCTGTTAATTTTCAATTAAGTCCATGTCCAAAAAATCCAATTACCATTTATTAACCAAGGTTATTTAATAACTATTTATAACATCATACCACCCATACTTGCTAGCATTTCCATAGCCAAACCATTTAGGTTAAGGGGACTTTCAAGTGACCTTCTATAAACAATATTAAACCACTTGGGGGACTTCCATATTTTCCAAAAGAATAACTATTTAGCCTTTTACCTTTACAAGCCATTTAAATAAATTCTGTTAATGCATTCACTTTAGGGATTTCCATGTATCCCATAAGGTTTTCAAAATAGACCAATCACGACCTCCAAAACCTTTTCCCTTTAAATCATGCCAAAAATATAAAGCATTTATATCATTTAAACCATTAAAACCATGAAAAACCAACCACAAGTTCCATTACCAAACCAAATCATGTAAGAGTTCCAATGAAAGTTCAACAATAGAGTAAAAAAATGTTATTTGAGGCATTTATCAAACATATTAAGGGCACACCCTTACTAAGGCCAAAACCAACGTGTAATTCATCATAATTAGGGTTACTCAAGACCCATTAGTTAAACCATAACTAAAAACAAATCACATATGCAAACAATTACCTACCAAATCATATGGATAAAGACCCACATAAATATTTCAAAATCCACCATTATAGATTCATAAACTAATGTTTAAAACACAATACACATGATTCTATTTTGAAATACCAATGATTGATGGAGTACGTGCCTTATACCTGAAGATTTAAGTAAGAAATCTTGTCTTTTTATCCCTTTGAAGAACGTATGAAGAAACCCTAGCCTCCAATATTCTAAAAGAGTATTTGAGAGACTATTCAATGTGTTATGATACTTTAATTAAGTGTTATGGATATCCATATAGGGTTATATAACGTGAGGACATAAGAGTTGAGGATTAAGAAATGTCCAAACTACCCTTGACTTAAAAATTAAAATAATTAACATCCAGGCGTACGACTCTCCTTACTATTAGTATCCAATGGTACGGGTGACACCCTAACTCGTACCCAACCATGCTAATACCTTACTTACTGGTTTCCATACTATTTACCCTAGCTAACATGTACCTAAGGGTATGAGTGGTAACCTTAATAGTATCCCAAACCATATGATGGACAGATTACAATAGACAACTCAAACATACACCATACGACTTATCCTATACAACTTGTAAGCTTCCATATGGCTCTTACCCATAAGAGTCATACCTTGGGCATTATCTAAGCCTCCAATACTGCCTAGGGTATAAGTGAGTCACCTATACACACTATGACTCATAACCAAGAGGTACGAGTGTCTTTCTTATGTCATATCGAGCCAAAGATGTCTAAAACCAACGAAATTTTCAAGTGTCCTATTTTCAATATGTTTCACCTTTTTAATAAAAAATAATTTCCAAGATCACTTTTGGGAGGAAGCTGTAAGCACAACATGTCTCATCATTAACAGTTGCTTGATTAGACTTATTCAAAAGAGATGCCTTATGAACTCTGAGAGAAAATAAACCCTACTTCAACCACTCTCATCTTTTTAGGTGTAGATGTTTTATCCTCAACAATGGTAAGAATAACTTAGGAAAACTTGATCAACGAAGTGACAAAGGTATTTTCCTTAGGTATTCTCCTACTCTATGTGTTACAGAACCTATGCATACTATATTTGATGAGTCTGATCGCCCCTATATAAGTTTAAGTAATAACAAAGAATAGGTGAGTGATGTATAATCAAAAGGAAATTCTCTCACTACCTCTGAGCCATCACAAGACAAAGTTGACTATACCCCCATAAGAGTCAACTTTTACATCAAAAATGGTAAAATTAAGTGTTCCAAGAATATATAAAAAAAATTCAACTTTCCAAATAAGTTTAAGCTCAAAATCTGGATAAAGGGGTCTAAACAAGAAAGTCATGAGAAAACAAATATTTGTTACCTGTAATGCCCTAAATTTGGTATCCAAAATGCTACACGATGCTCATGACCCCAAAGGACCACAAACTAACCTATGATTGATACTGTATAAATATGGAAATAAAGGTTGTAAAGCCGTAAGGTTCAAAACTATAACATAACTGATAAAACATAATATATGGATGGGGTATGAAATACCCAAAAGAACTAAAATAAACTATCTAAACATACTGTAGTTTGAAAATCCTTTAACTGACTGTACTATCTGAATAAGAAGTTGATGGGACATTTCCCCAACTAACTCCAACTACTAAAATAAATTAATTAATAAGGTAAATAAGTAATGGTCATGTCCTCGAAGGATAAGGACTCACTTCTAACTCTGACTGTGGAGACTGGAATGCTACTGATGCTCTGGAACTCCTACTTCAGAACCTATGGTATAAAATACCATATCTCAAACTCATACGTTGAATACAAAAGGGTTCACATGCATGAACTACACTAACTGACTGTATAACATAAACATGAGAATACATGCATGACTATATAATAGCTATAACTATGTTCATGATAACATGATTACTGAGTATGAGTACTTATAACATAAGATACTGATATCATTATAACTAAAATAAATGATATTGAGTGAATATATCTGACAATCTAGGTTCTGATTGAACTAGTTGAGTTCCATACTATTTTGAGTTGACTGTAACTGACAGTCTTGAATCCTACAGAACTATCTGACTTTTATTACTGAGGCTGAATGATTGTATCTGACAGTCTTAATTTTGTACTGAAACTGTTGGAAGTATTCATCTAATCAACTTGACCCAAATAACATAATGTACTTGTGTTGGGGTCCAATCTGTAACCCCAATTGGAAGGGTGTCAATACTATACCACTGGTAAGGACAATCTATGAGTAACCCTCATATAAAAGGTAACTCTCGTTAGAAAGGTAGGAACCCTCATATAATAGGTTAAGTAACCCCATCTACTCTTATATAATAGGCTATGATGTCTCAACCTACGTTGGCTACGTAGTTTGGGAATATAAAGATTGCTTCTAAGAATTCACCCTCATATAACAGATGGGTTCCTATCCTTAGGTTTGCTCGGTGCTAATTTCTACTCAATCTGAACAGACATGGAACATGATTAACTGAACAGACTGTACAAAGTTAACTGAATTTCTATGAACTGATGGAATGCTACTGAGATCTAATAATTGTATAAGTTTTCTCAAATTATTAAATTTTTGAGCTCTCATGAGTCACATGACTGATTGGGTTCTATGGATTATGGCTTGATTGGAGATATTGTGAAAACATGACACTGGCTCTATGCACACAACTATATTTTTTGGGTACAAGTATCTCCCAGACTCGATGGGAAGAAACTGATAAAGCATGACTTTCTTGAATACATGACCAACATCAAAATCCATAATATAATAAGTTGAGAATTCATGAAGTACAAGTTTTAAAGCACCACAATGGCCACACATATATTAGTAACTCATTGACCAAGATATTTTATGAAACATTTGACATGCATGAATTTGTACATGAATGGGGATTTCATAATATTATACTAGTATGGCACTTTTACTTCACATAGGAATTTAATCAAATACATGGGTAGTATGATTTGGTTATACAACCATCAACACATTTAATAATCATGGATACATAAATCAACATGTTAATTGAAGGGGTTTATCATGGTTATTATGTGAATCTTAATATAATAGGGTCTTTCATTGGAAGAATGTAATTTAAAACATGAATCAAAATCCCACAACATCATGAACACAAAATTTCAGTTCTATTTAAATAATGAACATTCATAAATACAAAACTCTTGTATTTTAAAAAGAGATTCTTGAGCTCCATGGATGAAAGGAACCTATGAATCAACACATGACATACCTGGGTGGATGATTTCTTGAAGATTGATGGAGGAAAAATTAAATTCTTGATTTGGAATTAAAAACCTAGGGTTTTCTTGTTCTTGGGGATTGATCTTTGAGAGAAACCCTAATTTGATGTTATAGATGAATATTAAAGTTATAGTCTATGGTCAGGTATAATTAGGGGTTAAAACGGGTGGAAAAAAGACCCAAATACCTTTTTAAAAATGACTTTGAATTGTAGAACGGGATCTGATATGGCTCATGCAATGGTCCATCATTGTTTCGATGGTCCGTCGTTCTGACCGTCGTACTTACGCCAGAATAAGGACTTACTGTCTTAGTAGCAACAGATTGGGCGATGGTCCGTCATAAGTTCAACGGTCTATCAACCTGTCTGTCACACCTTAGCTAAAAGACCGACCAGCTACCTTAAATATAATGGTCTAGGTGATGGTCCATCGCTAGATCGATGATCCATCAACCTGCCCATCGTACCTGGGTGATTCTAATAGTTCTCGATAAAATATCCATAACTTCCTACTCCGATACCAGATTTGGATGAAATTGGTATCGTTGGAAAGCTAATTCAATTTTCCACTCAACAAAAAGTGAATCTCAAAAATTCCATGTGTACAAAATTAATTCGTCTTTCAAAATAAGTTTCTAACATTCTTAGGATGATTTCAAGCTACTTAGAAGTATGGGGTATTACAATATCTCCCTATTCTAAACATTCATCCTCGAATGAGACTGAGTGGGAGGGGAGAAGATAAACTAGCATATATATTGAACATGAACAACTGCAAAATGATCTCATGACAATCATGACTGATAACTGAATATATCATACAGAACATGCATATCTAATGCATTTGTAACTGATTCATGAATGCATGACTGAGTGTTCTGGTGAACTAAGGTTCTCATAATGAGAATGCATGTCTGATGTATAATTGTATAACTGAACTGACATATGAATGCATATTTGAATATGTAATGTCTTTTAATACCAAGTTTATAATGGAATTTTGTACATGTAATGTATACCAAGCTTGTCATAGAAACCTGAACATGAAACTAAAAATCTTAAGGAGAACTGTTACTTTGAGCTACATCTGAGTTTACAGAGAAGAGGTAAGGATACTTGGTCCGCATATCTGATTCTGCTTCCCAAGTAGATCCCTCAATGGATTGATTTCTCCAAAGAACTTTAACTAGTGGTACTTTTTTATTCCTCAGTCTACGAGTCTGATAGTCTAAAATTTTGACTGGAATCTCATCATAAGAGAGGTTGTTTTAAATATCTATCCTCTGAATTGGGACTACAATTATTGGGTCACCTATGCACTTCTTGAGCAAAGAGACATGGAAGACTGGATTAATTGAGGCTAAATCTAAAGGCAATTAGAGCTCATAATCTACCTTGCCAAATCGATTGAGAATTTTGAAGGGACCAACATATCGGGGAATGAGCATTCCCTTCTTGCTAAATCTCTTCAATCCCCTCATGAAAGATATCTTTAGATAGATATAATCACCAATCTCGAACTTGAGATCTTTTTAGCACACATTTGCATAAGACTTCTATCAGCTCTGAGCATCCTGGAGAATTTCTCTGTTCAACTCAACTTTCTCTAAAGCATTTAATACTAAGTCAGACCCTATAACTGAGGACTCACTAACATTAAACCAACCGATTAGAGATCTACATCTCCTACCATAGAAAGCTTCGAATAAAGCATTTTGAATACTGGAATGATAGCTATTGTGGTATGCAAACTTTATCAAAGGCAAGTGGTCATCCCAACTACCCTTGAAATCAATTGTACACGTCCTTAGTATATCTTCTAAAGTCTAAATGGTCCTTTCTGCTTGACCATTTGTCTCAGGATGAAAGGCAGTACTGAGATGAACTTGGGTACCAAGACTCTTTAAGAATGTTTTCGATAAATAATAGGTTAACTGGGTACCTCTGTATGAGATAATAAATAATGAAACACCATGTAATCTGACCAATTCTATGATGTAGAGTTTGACATATTTCTTGGCTGAATAAGAGGTATAGACTGGAATGAAATAATCTTATTTGTCATTCTGTCTACAATTACCCAACTAAATCATACTGGTAATGAGTATGAGGCAAACCCATCACAAATTCCATGTTCACTTCTTCCCACTTCTAAGTACGAATATTGAACTCCTACATGAGCCCACTAGGTTTTTGATGTAATAGCTTAACTTGCTAAAATGTCGAGCACTTATCCACAAATATTGCAATATCTCTCTTCATCCCATTACACCAATAGATTTCCCCCAAGTAGCGATACATGTTTGTGGCCCCTAGATGAATAGTTTAGCATACACCATACACATCTACAAGAATTCACTTCCTTAAGACATCTACACCTAGAAAATACAGACGAACCTGACAATGCAGAACACCATCTCCCCCTTGGGAGAAAATCTCTATTTTCGGATCCTTGACTGACTCTTTCAACTTGACTAGACTGGGATCTATATCTTGCTTTTCTTTCACCTCAAAAAATAGAGATGATTTTGAACTACTCTGAACCCAAATATCACCCTCTTCTGAATCAACTAAGAGAATGCCTAGTCTGGCTAGCTTATGGATTTCTTGAGATAACTTCTTCTTACTATCCTCAACATGAGCAACACTACCCATAGATAGTTTACTGAGAGCATCATCCACTATATCGGCCTTGCCAGGATGATAAAAGACACTTATGTCGTAATCTTTCAAGAGCTCTAACCACCTTTTTTGATGAAGATTGAGATCTTTTTGAGAAAAGAAATATTGAAGGCTCTTATGATCTGTGAATACATCCACATGAACTTTGTATAAATAATGTATCCAAATCTTTAAGGCAAATACAATATCTGTTAAATCAAGATCATGAGTAGGATGATTCTTCTCATGAGGTTTAAGTTGCCTGGAGGCATAGTCTATGACCTTATCATCATACATGAGGAAACAACCCAGACATACTCTGGATGCATTACAATACACTACAAACCCATCTGGACCATCTATAAGAGCTAAGACTGGAGCTGAGGTAAGTCTAATCTTCAACTCCTGAAAACTCTTCTCGTAAGGATCTGACCACTGAAACTTAAATTTCTACTGAGTCAATCTAGACATAGGGGATACAATAGAAGAAAATCCCTCAAAAGACCATCTATAATAGCCATCCAAACCAAATAAACTCCTAATATCTGATGAAAAGATAGGTCTGGGATAGTTTTTTATCGCTTTGGTATTTTTAGGATCAACCCTAATGCCATAATCGAAAATGATATGACCAAGGAATTCTACTGACCTTAGTCAAAATTTGCACTTACTAAATTTGGAGAATATCTGATGATCTCTGAGATTCTGAAGTACAATTTTGAGTTGGTCTGCATGATTATGCTCCCTGCGGAAATAGATAAGAATATCATCTATGAAGAGTATGACAAACATATCCAAGTACTTCTTGAACACCTGGTTCATCACGTCTATGAAAGTGGCTGGGTCAATGGTAAGACCAAAGAACATAACTAAGAACTCTAAGTGACCATACGGAGTACAAAAGGCTATTTTCGAAATATCACATTCTCTAACTCTGAGCTGATGATAGCATGATCTGATGTCTATCTTATAGAAATAGATGGAACCCTGATGTTGGTCAAATAAGTCACCGATTATGGGAAAATGATACTTGTTGATGACCTTAACTTTATTGAGCTGACGGTAATAAATGCACATTCTGAGGGAACCATCTTTCTTCACACAAATAAGACTGGTGCACCCAACAGGGATATGCTGGGTATGATGAATCCCTTATTTAGGAGATCCCTTTAGCTTCTCTTTTCATTCGCTAAGTTTTGCTGGTTTCATTCTTTGTGGTGGAATATATATAGGCTGAGTATCTAGAAGAAGATCAATGCCGAAGTCTATTTCCCTTTTGGAAGGAATTCATGGAAGATCTTCAAGAAAGACATCTGAATATTCATTCAAGACTGGGACTGAATAAAGACTAGGAGTTTCATAACTAGTTTCTTTAACTCAAACAAGATGATAGACACATCCCTTAGATATCATTTTCCTTGCTCGAAGGTAGGAAACAAGCTGACCTTTGAAAGATGAAATGTTGCCCCTCTACTCTAGGACAGGTTCATTTAGAAACTGGAATTGGACTATTCTATTTTTGTAGTCGACTGTGGCATAGCAGGAATAAAGCCAATCTATGTCAAGAATGATATCAGAATCAGTCATCTCTAATTCGACTAAGTCTGTTGAAGTAACTTTCTGAAATATCATAATCGGGCAGTTCCTGTATACCTGTAAGGCTATAATGGTTTTAACTATTATGGTAGATACTGAGAAGGGCTCTACTATAATTTTGGGACTGACTCTAATATCAACTGCTATATAGGGAGTAACAAAAAACAAAGCGGCTCCTGGATCTAGCAAAGAGTAAACATACGCATAAAAGATATGTAACATACCAGTAAATACATTAGGAGAATTTTCAAGATCTTTTTAGGACTGGAGAGCATAAAGTTGATTTGGTTGTTGCCCACTAGTAGCATTGGACGTATAACCCTACTGGTTTGGGCAACCATACTAAGCTTAGGAATGGTTCTGCTGATCCTGAGGACTTGGCTGAGGACAGTCTCTAACTGTATGGCCTAACTTTCCACATCTAAAACAAATACCACTGCCAACTCTACAAATACCCTGAAGGTGCTTACCATAAGTCCAGAAAAAAAGATAGTATGGGCACTGCTAACACTTCCTTAAGACTTAGTGTCTGGCGTTCTATATTTATTACCATCCCTGAACATAGGAGCTGGAGCACTAGCTGAAAAAGGAGCTAGAACTGCTAACTTAGGATAAAACTGAGAATTGTTTCCTCCTTCTGATTTGGGATGATAAAAGTTGAAACTACCTGTCCTTGCTCTCTTATTCTACTTCTCCCTCATCTTAATCTTTTGCTCTTCTATCTGCTGATCATGAGTCATAAGCCTAGCTATGTTTATATCACTATTCAACATTGCAGACCTGCACTCAATGACTATACTATCATTAACCCTATTAAAAAACTTACTCATCTTAGCCCTGCTATCTCTAACCACATGAGGAGCATATTTAGCTAAATGAGTAAGCTTAAGAGAATACTTTTTCTCTGTCATGTTGCCCTGCCTGAGGTTGATAAATTCTAACACTTTAGCTTCTCTCAACTCTAGGGGAAAGAATCTATCTAAGAATGAAGTAGCAAACTTCTCCTACTAAATAGGCCCTACATCTATAGCCCTCTCTGACTTCTACTATTTATACTAAGTGTGATCAACATCTTTTAACTAATATACAGCTAGCTCCGCACTCTCACTAAAAGTAACCGTCATGATATTCGTAACTTTCTAAACATGATCAAGAAATTTCTTGATGGTCCTCATCTAGCTTAGACCAAAAAAAAGTTGGAGTGTTCATTCGAGTAAAGTCCTTAATCCTGAATGCAACTGAATTGGCCACTGGGTTGGCCGGAACAATAGCTGGTCAATCATTCTGAGCAGCAACTGACTGAGCAACAGTTGTGAATGCAGCTCTGAACTGTGCATGAGAGACATGTTCCCCCAAAGTTTCTTTGGGATGAGGGGCTGACTGATTCCTATTTATACTTTTTGAAGGAATGTTCTGTAGAAAAGAGGGAGAAATGGATTAGACTGAGAGATTAGCTTGAGATTATACTAAAAGAAGGGAAACGGTTCCTAAAACATCTTATAGCCTCCTTCACATAAATGTGGCACGCGACACACCCATGTACAAGACTACTAGATGCTACTTTCAGACTTCCTAGGACACTATTGAAACTTAGGCTCTGATACTAAGATTTTAAAGCCCCAAATCTTGTACCCAAAATGCTACATGGTTTTCATGACCCAGAAGGACCACAAGCTAACCCATAATGGATATCTGTACCTGAACACTATATAAGATACTATATAAATGCGGAAATAAAGGCTATAAGGACATAAGGTTCAAAATTGTAACATAACTAATAAAACATAACATATGGATGTGGTATGAAATACACAAAACAATTGAAATAGACTATCTGAACATACTGTAGTCTGAAAAGCCTCTAACTGCTTGTACTGTCTTAATAAGGAGTTAATGGGATATGTCCCCAACTAACTCCAACTACTAAAATAAATTAATTAATAAGATAATAAAGTAATGGCCATGTCCTCAAATGATGAGGACACATTGCTAACTCTAACTGTAAAGACTGGAATACTATTGATGCTCTGGAGATCGTGCTTCTGAACCTATGGTATAAAACACCATAGCATAAATATGTCAGTACATTTGAATGTGCTGGTATGCATGTGAGGTAGGATGAATGCAAAAGGGTTCACATGCATAAACTATACTAACTGACTGCATAACATGAACGTGAGAATACATGCATGACTACATAATAGCTATAACTGAGTTCGTGATAACATGATTACTGAGTCTGAGTACTGATAACATGAGATTGATATCTGTATAAATGAAATAACTGATACTGATCAATTGTATCTAACAATCTATGTTCTGATAGAACTAGTTGAGTTTTGTACTATTCATAGTTGACTGTATCTGGTAGTCTTGAATCCTGTAGAACTATCTAAGTTCTATTATTGAGACTGAATGACTGCATCTGACAGTCCTGATTCTATACAAAAATTATGGGAAATTGTCATCTAACCAACATGCCCCAAATAATTCAATATAGCTAAGTTGGGATCAAACCTATAACCCCAATTAGAAGGGTATCAATACCGGCCCACTGGTAAGGAAATCTGTGAGTAACCCTCATATAATAGGTAACTCTTGAGAGAATGGTGGGAACCCTCATATAACAGATTAAGCCAGCTTATCCACCCTCATATAATAGAATATGATGTCTTAACCTATGTTGGCTACGTAGTTCTAGAATGAAAGAATTGCTTCTAAGAATCACACCCTCATATAACAGGTGGGTTCACATCCTTGGGTTCGCTCGGTGCTAATTTCTACTCCCATCTGAATAGACACTGAAAATGATTAACTGAATTGACTGGATTGAGTTAACTGAATTTCTATGGACTGATGAAATGCTACTGAGATCTGATAACTATCTGAAATTTCTCAAATTACTGAATTTCTGAGCTTTCCTGAATCACATGACTGACTGAGTTTTATGGATCATGGCTTGACTGGGGATATCGTGAAAACATGACACTAGCTCTAGGAACACAACTATATTTTTTGGATATAAGTACCCCCAAGACTCGATGGGAAGAACATGACAGAGCATGACTTTCATGAATACATGACAAACATCATAATCCATAATATAATAAGTTTGAGAATTCATGAAGTACCAGTTCTAAAGTACCACAATGACCACACATATTTCCATAACTCACTGACTAAGATATTTGGTAAATCACTTGACATGCATGAGCTTGTACATGAATGGGGATTTCATATTATTATACTAGTATGGGACTTTTCCTTCACATAGGCATTTAATCAAACACACGGGGAGCATGCTTTGGTTATACAATCATCAACACATCTAATAATCATGGATAAATCAATCAACATATAAATTGAAGAGTTTTATCATGGTTATTAAGAAAATCTTCATATACAAGGGTCAATTCTATTTAAAACATGAACATTCATAAATACATAAATCTTGTATTTTGAAAAGAGATTCTTGAGCTTCATGGGTGAAACGGACCCATAAATCAACACATGACATACTTGAGTGGATGATTGCTTGAAGATTGATGTAGAAAAACTTAAATTATTGACTTGGAATTACACACCTAGGGTTTTCTTGTTCTTGGGAATTGATCTTTGAGAAAAACCCTAATTAGATGTTATAGATAAATAATAAATTTATGGGCTATGGTATGGTATAATTAGGGCTTAAAGCGTGTGGAAAAAGACCCATATACCCTTTTAAAAATGACTTTAAATTACTGAACTGGATCTGCATTGGCTCATACAATGGTCCATCACTGGCTTGATGGTCCATCATTCTGACCGTCGCACCTGGGCCAAAATAGGGACTTACTACCTTACTAGAGACGGCTTGGGCGATGGTCCATCATAAGTTTGATGGTCTGTTAACCTGTCTGTCACACCTAAGCAAGAAAATTGACTTACTATCTTAGCTATAATGGTCTAGGCGATGGTTCGTTGCTAGATTGATGGTCCATCAACCTTCCCATCATACTTTGTTGGTTCTAATAGCTCTTGATAAAATATCCATAAATTTTTACTCTGTTACCGAATTTGGTTGAAATTGATATCATTGGAAAGCTAATTCAATTTCCTTCTCAACAAAAACTTAAAATCTCAAAAATTCTACGTTTATAAAATGGATTCTTCTTTCAAAGTAAGTTTCTAACATTCTTGGGATGATTTCAAGCTAGATAGAAGTACGGGGTATTACATTGCCCTTGTTTCTCTAATTGAATAATGAAGGTTTAACTATGATGAAACCTTTTCCCCCGTGACAAGGTTAGAAGCAATTTTTGTATTATTAGCAATTACTGCATTCAAATGTTATAAGTCATTTTTAATAAATGTCAATAGAGCCTTCTTAAACACTTTTATTCATGAGGAAGTTTTCAACTTCTAGGATTTAAAAATCCATCATATCCAACCCATGTTTTCAAACTGTCAAAAGCACTCTTTAATATCAAACAAGCTACAAATTCTTGGCATGAGAGATTGAGTTTTTACCTACTAAATAACAATTTTTAAGAAATTAACTTTGACAGAACACTGGTCTAGTAAAATCTTGATCCAGATCTTCTTATTGTACAATCTTACGTTGATGATATTATTCTTGATAGTTCTAACCTTTCTTTGTGTGAGAATTTTTCTAGTATGACAAATTTTTTTTTGGTCTTATGGGTAATACCCTAAGTTATTTACACAACAAGAGGAAAACCTTAGTTGATTTGCCAACAATTGAAGCAAAATTAATAGCCATTGGGAGTTGTTGCACTTAAATCCTATGAATCATACGTCAACTACTTGATTTTAATATGTATCATGAATTTGTGATAGTAATGTGTAACAACCCAATGTTCTTTGTTTATCTAAATATGCTATGTATCATTCTGAGGATAAGCACTTAGACATCAAGCATCATTTTATCTGTGATCATGTAGTTAGTGATGATTTTATTTTGTTAACTCTAAAAATCAGCTTATTTTTTTTTAATATATTTTATTTTCATAAGGAAAGATTTTATTTTCTACAAGAAAACCTCAGTGTAATATATTTGGAATGTTTTCTTTTTTTGGTAAATCTTAGAATAATATATTTTTCCAAAACTCTAATAATTTCAAAAGTCCCCTATTTTTGGTACAAAAGTAGTCGGCTACTCTCTTACCCCTATCTTTTCCTTTCAAATCACCATCTTTACATGCCACCTTTTTCACTTCCATGATCATTACCATCTCTTGACCCTCTTACTTCCCAACACTCCTCTGCCTTTTCATCTCAAACCCTAAAACCTGTACCTCCTCTTTTAATTCTATCTCCTCTCCTTTCATTTTCCCCCTTTTATACTCGTCCATCCCCATCTATTTACAATGAAAAAAACATATTGAATGGAAAATCTTACAAAAAGTTTTCATAAAGAAAATTCCTCTAACTTCAACCCTGTCCTTCTCCTTGAATCCTTAGAAAAAGACTCCTCTTAATCTCTCCAGTCAACTGTGTCCAAAAAATAAATTTCTTCAACCCCCATGATATTCTCAAATAAATGATGGTCCTCTTACCTGGAGTCTCTTTCTCTAGAGGACATGCATAAGTTTTGGACTCTTATTCACATAAAAAAGTTTCTCACCTTTAAGAATGGTTCTATTTTTCTGTCGAGTCATTAATCTCTTTCATCTAAAAAAATCCCACTGCAATATTGACCACTTTCTCAAAGATTAAAACTTGTCGATGATGTTTCGGTTATGTGGCTTGTAAGTAATTAAAGACCCCATCCATAAGGTCTAAACACACCTTCGTCTTTCCTTGACAGCAAGGAGTTGGAAACTCTGGTTCTAGGTATACATGTTATTCTAAATGACTTTTTATTTGAGAGAATGTCTTAAACCAAATTCTCATATGTAGTCCCATTCATGAACGACACTTGGCTGAAGAATTTTTAAGTTAGTACTGACAAAGCAAATAAGCCCATCTCAGATCCTAACACAAATAGCCCCTCTTTTGGTCCTCTATCTCTCAGCTATAAAAATAGAATCTTGGCCCATATCATTGGCACCACATTGATTACTCGAAAATGAACTCTCCGTTATGTAACATGCAGAGATGTATTTGTTCTCTACTGCCTGATTAAGAAATATAAAAGCAACTAGAGTACCTAGATTCGTGAATATACGAAAAGTCTAGTTGACTTCCATGCCTTAACATGTTTTCCCAATGATTTGCTCATCACTCAGATTTTTCTTCACTATGGAATTGACCTTTTATCCCATCTAATAGTAGAAGTATCTACCACTTATGACTTAAATACGTTCGCAAGTATGGGCTATATTCTAATTGAAAAAGAATGGTATAAATAGGAGTCTATCAAAAGTCGGTCTAACATATCAAGGGTAAGTAAATCTGTGCCTAGTTACATCTTTTGTAAATATAATGAGACTGAAGAACTTAAAGGCAGGCTTGCCACCATTAAGAAAGGAATAGAAAATATTAAGGAGTCAACTATCAAGCTGCTATAATGGAACAATATGTCCGGTACGGACATAGGCAAAGCCGAACTCTCCCTCAATGATTTTAACTAAGAAGTGGTGAAATTATTTAAAAAAATATTCTCCCAAGTTGATTCCATCATGTCTAAATCCTCCACCCCCAATGAGCTTTCAATCTTCAAACATAATTATTACTCTAACTTTACCAAGAGTGTTGAGAAATCCTATGATCGCTTCTACTCTAACATAAATAACACCCTTACTATTTTCCTAGACAAACGACACTGCACTTTTTTAATCTCATTCAAAAGAGGGTTTGTCCCTTCTCAAACTCTCGGTTGTATAAAGACACTACATACTCCTACCCCGACATGTTTTTGCTGCCACTTCCTTTCTCAACTTTGCATATCCCGTATTTGATGTTTTGTTCTTGATTGGTGTTTGCTCCTTGTTTTTGTAGTTGGTTTTTACTTTTTTTGTGTTTGCGTTGTCTTTTTTTATTTTGTCAAAAGGGGGAGAATATGATTGTATCAGTCAACATGACAAGGAGAGCTAGTCTTCTTTCACAACTGGAGAATCAACTATAGACACCAAGATAGAAAGATAGGGAGAGCAAGTCGTCTATCTTAATAGAGAATTTAATTGATGTTTAAGTTTGTTATTACCAAAAGAGGTCATTTTTCAGCCTCTTAAGTAGTCTCATAAGTTCATATTTTAATTATTAAAAACTAATGAATGGATCTTTACAGGATAAAAGAAGCAAGATACTAGAAGATTGCTAATGATGAAAGAATAAAAGAAGAAAGTAGGTAAGCTACTCTAGGAATGGAAGGACATCAAATAAAGATCAGTGACATCAAAGCGAATCAATAAAATAAAAGAAAATGAAAGGAGAATCTCAGTCCCGAGAATCAAAGAAAATCAGATCAATCACAAAAATCTTAATGTCGAGAATCGCAGCAAATCAAGATCAATCACAAAAAAAAAAAAAAAGATCACGGACGTATCTGATATAGACATGAGTAAAAGCCATATATGGATGTATCTAATATGGACATATCAAATGGATACATTACTCAATCAAGGAATCAATTCAAATCCTTGATTGAGAAAAACTCTCTTGGGTTTCCATATGAAGACTAGTAGCTAAAGACAATAAAACTAGATGACTGAATATGGACACGAGGTATGCAACTTCAAGGAGAATGTCAAAGTGTCTCAATCTTTGCCTTACGAAGCTTTGTAACCTTTAGTTTACAATAGTTGTTTAAAGAGTAGGACCGAGTCAACTTTGATACACCAACTAAATCTGTTTCGTATGATCTAATGAAAAAAATAAGTCTTTGGAACTTGTTTTCCATCATTTTACTCGAGCCAAAGATTGAACTATCTATGGAAACAATGAAACCCAGGGGGACTAGAAGTACGCCCCACATTGCGGTTCCAAACAAGTATAAATTTCTATGTCTTTACTTTATGTTTGATTATTTATTTGCTTAATTATTTCAAGTCTAATCTATTTTTTGAAGAGTAATGACCTGCTGGCGAGTCGACTTGAGGAGGTAGTAGTCGACTCATAGAAAATTTTCAATTCTCCCCTCTTGAATTTGAAGTTTCCTAACCATTCTTAAACAATCTAGAACCACCTAGAAGCAATAGTGGTGAGTCCTTTTGCATCAAGGACATAGCATGGTTTACCATTAAGTCAATATCTATTTATGTTTAGTTAGTCCTACTTAGTTGGTTTTTGTCCCATTAACTCTTTAAGATTCTTAGATGATGTTAGACAGTTAGATAGTCAATCAATTTTAAATTTTTATCAGTTATTACAGATGAGATAGACATTAATTCAATTTCAGACTATTTTATTATTATAGATATGATGGATTACATCCAAGTGTTTTTATTACAGCTTCATATTAGTTATCTTCCATATATGTGGTTTCAATTATTATATTATTCAACCCTCTCAATAGGTACTAGATTATGGGTTAACTTATGGTCACTTGTTTTTGTAAGCATCGTTGATGTGACTAGTGGTAACCTCGGGTCATAACCAATACTTGGTATCAGAGGCTAAGGTTTTAAAGTGTCCTGGCAAGTCTGAAAGTTGTGCTGAGTAGCGTTTTGTACATAGGTGTAAGTGCTCCACACTTATGGACATGAGGCTCTGAGACATTTTTAGGAAAATTTTCCTTCTTTCAGTATTTATTTCTTTCAATATTTGTGTCATGTGCAAGAGCATAAACTTTATTGAATTTGTCTTTCTAACTCATCCTTCATCCTATTTACAGACAACGCATCCCAGAAGAAATAATGAAAGAAGGAATAGGGGTCAACCCACACCGATACCTATTCAGAAAGATCCCTTGAAAGAACATACCTCTCACATCGAGTTTAGGGCCGCTTTCATAGCCTTCGCCCATTTGGTAGCTGCTTAGAACAATTAGTAGACTATTACCCTAGCCAATCCGATGATGAATATGGTTGTGGATAGGGTTTGATAGTTTAATTAGATGAATCACCCTATGTTTTTTAGATCCAAGTCTAAGGAGAAACTATAAGAATTTTTGGATGGAGTGCAAAAGTTACAAACATCATGGGTGTCACTTTAACTGAGAGTGCATACTTGCTTACCATTTTTCAGGTGTAGCTCACACCTATTTTAAATAGTGGAAATAACACAGGGGTGTCAAAACAGATCCTATAGAGGAGGAGTTTTCCATGACTTTGGGAGATAGCTTCTTCCTACCAAAATTAAGGAAAGATAAGGTTCAAGAGTTCATAAACATGAATCAGGGTAGTATGAGCGTGAAAGAGTACTCGCTTAAGTTCACTCAATTGGCGAGGTATGCTCCTACTATAGTGGCTAACAATAGGTCTGGGATGATTAATTTCATATCTGGTGTGTCTGATAGTGTGGTCAAGGAGTGTAGGACCACCATGTTGATTGAGGAGATGGACCTGTCTAGACTTATAGTCCATGCTTAGTTGATTAAGGAAAAAAAATTTAAAAGACAGAGAGAGAATAAGAAAGCCAGAATAGGTAGTTTGAATTTTCTCAGCTAAGGTCAGAAGGCAGTAATCAGTCCCTGTTCCAACAAAAATTTTTAGCTCCTACTACATCTTCATACAGTGCACCAGTACCTAAGTTAAAGAATGATAATTAGTATAGAGCACCAAGCTTTAAGTTCTAGGGTATTGTAAATCGTGGTTGAACCAACATATTCTTTAGGAAGTGCAGTACGATTCATTAAGGTGAGGATCAAGATAGAAGTTATATATGTTTTGGGTATGGTAAACTAGGCCACAAGATCAGTGATTGCCCTATAGGTGTGTGGGAGGGCAGGAATAATCGTCAGCACGATCAGAAAAACTCCTCAGCAACACTTATAGGTCACCTATCTTAGTGGGGTTGGACTTCCAGTGCCCCCAGTGGGCATCGCCAAAACAGATTATATGCCCTCCAAGCTCGATAGGATCAGGAATGTTCTCCTGATGTGGTCATGGTTACATTGCAAGTATTCCATCTTAATTTTTATGCCTTGTTACACCCTAGATATTTACTCTCTTTTATAACTCCTTATATAGCCGACGACTTTGATGTCAGTCCCAAAATATTTGTAGAACCTTTCTTGGTGTCTACCCAGTGGGTAAGTCTAATGTAGCCAGATAGGTATACATAAATTGCCCGATCACAATGTCTTAGAAAGTTACTTCAGTTGACTTTGTGGAGTTAGAGATGACTGATTTTGATGTCATTCTCAACATGGATTTTATCAACTCATGTTATGCCTTTGTTGATTACAGAAATAGAATTGTTTGTTTTAATTCTAAATTGAACATTTATCGAATAGAAGAGTAGTACTTTAGTGTTTAAGGTTCTAGTTATTTCATATCTTAAGGCATGAAAGATGATATCTAAGGTGTGTATTTACCATCTCGTACAAGTTCAGGACTAAAATTTTGAAACTCTGAGTCTTGATTCAGGTCCGGTAGTAAGAGAATTTCTAGGTATATTACTCAAAGATCTTCTCGGGATTCATCTCGAAAGGGAAATTGACTTTGGAATAGATCTTCTTCTTGATACCTAGCTTATCTCTATTCCACCTTATATAATGGCTCTAGTTGAGCTTAAGGAATTGAAGAAATAGTTGAAGGATCTCTTAGATAAGGGTTTCATTAGGCCTAATATTTTTGCATGGGGTTCTGAAGTTCTATTCTGGTACAACAAACATGGTTCTATCAGAATATGCATTGATTACCATTAGTTATACAAGGTCATGATTAAGAATAAGTATCCTCTTCCAAAAATTATTTACTTGTGTAACCAACTTCAGGGTGCAAGTTATTTCTCTAAGATAAACCTCAAATCTAGCTCTTGTCAGCTTAGAGTCAGAGAATGTAACATTCTAAAATCAACCTTCAAAACTTGGTATGGTCATTTTGAATTCCTAGTTATGTCTTTTGGGATGAGAAATGCCCCTGCAACTTTTATGGAATTGATGAACAGGGTGTTCAAGCTATACATGGACTTGTTTTTCAGAGTCTTCATTGATGACATCCTTATCTATTCCCGTGGTCATGCAGACCATCTAGGAATTGTATTGCAGATCCTTAGAAATAATTAGTTATTCGCCAAGTTTAGTAAGTTTGAGTTTTGGTTGATATCAGTAGCTTTCCTTGGTCACATTATTTCCTATGATGGCATTTAAGTTTATCCTTAAAAGACCAAAGCAGTGAGAAACTAGCCTTGACCTATCTCTCCATTGGATATCAGGAGTTTATTAGGATAGGTTTGCTATTACAGATGGTTTGTTTAACGGTTTTCTTCTATTACTTCTCCCATCTCTATACTAACCCAGAAGAAAGCCAAATTTAAGTGGTCAGATTCCTGGAAGAAGAGTTTTCAAGAGTTGAAGACTCGACTTACTTTCATTATAGTCTTGACTTTTCCAGACGGTACACATAGGTTTGTAGTATACTATGATGCTTCAAGAGTTGGTTTTGGTTATGTATTAATACAAAGAGGTAAGGTCATACCCTATGACTTTAGAAAGCTTAAACCCCATAAAAAGAATTATCCAACCTATGATCTTGAGTTGGAAGATATTGTCTTTGACATAAATATTTAGAGGCATTACCTTTATGGGGTTCATATAAAATATAGATTCAAAGGTCAATACTGCTTCATAGTTAGTTGGTTATGTAATAGGTTTCTTATGAGTCCTCATTTAGTTAAATCATATCTCTAATAGTTTCTAATATTTAGGTTAGTGGATAATTATTCATTGAGTTAATAGGTATGTTTTTCATTAAGTGGTTAGGTTTTTACTATTCCTATTTAAATACTCCTATGTAACTTGTTTTAGTTGAATGAATGAACAATATGGTTGATGTTCTCTTCAACTATATTCTTTCTCTTATACATAGCTCCTTTTTTGTTCAATTCCCTAATAATTTTTAGTATTAGAGCTGAGAGAGAGTGAAACTCGAGTGAAACCCAAGAAATCTTAGTAGCCTTTTCTTAAACTTTTTCTCTTTGTCCAGGTCAGGTCAAACTGGGAGGTAAGGCAAAAAAAGGAAGAAAATCAAAATTAAAGGTGAAGAATGGCTACCATTGTAGCATCTTCCACATCTCCGCATCTAATTCCCATCATTAATAGAGATAAATTTAAATTTCGGAGCATAAAGATAAAGACGTTGTTAAAGTCTCAAGAATTGTGGGATTTGGTGAAGAATGGTTCTGCTGAGGAAACTATAGCACAAAGGGTATGGGAGAATAAATAGGACTCTAAGGCATTGTTCGACATCAAGCAAGCTATGCATGACTCAGTTTTTTTCAGAGTAGCTACTGCAGAAACCTCAAAGTAGGCATGGTATATTCTAAAGAAACAATTCCATCGCTCGACATAGGTAATAACTATCAAAATCTAATCACTTTGATGTGATGTCAAAAATTCATCCATGAAAAGTAGTGAATCTGTACAAGAATACTTATCTAGAGTTAGTGCAATTGTAAATCATATGAAAGAATATGGTGAAAAAATTACTGATGAAACTGTACTTGCTAAAGTTTTTACAAGTCTTAATAAAAGATTTGATCACATCATAGATACCATTGAGGAGTCCCATAATTTATCTGATTATGGTTCTAACCTGGGGGTCTATCAGAAACAACCTCTCTACTTCTCCTGAGGTTGTGCTATAGTCTGCGTACACTCTACCCTGTCCTGACCCTACTAGGTGGGAATACAATGGGTATGGTGTTGTTGTTGTATGGTTTTTATGAATTGATGATTTCCTTACAAGATCTTGAGGATAGATGGAATACCTCTTAAGAAAAGAGTGAAGAGAAGCCATTTCCAATGAAGGGAGAGTCTTTTTTGAAAGGAAAATTAAAAGTATCAAAACCCAGAGAATACAGAGGCAGAGGTTGTTTCCATTGTCAAAGTCATGGAAGAGGATGAGCTCAATTTGATAGTGAGCACCACCTGTTCAAGATCAATATTCAGTGCCACTATAGTAGAAAAATGGGGCACAAGAAAGTTTATTGCTTGACTAAACACAAGGATTAACAACATCATGAAAATTTTATTGAGAAACAACAAGAGGAGGATAATTTGGTCATGGTTTACTCCTCAGTAGATGTTGATTTGGATGTTGTTTGGATCATTTAAAATGGTTGCTCTATCCATATTTCTTGAAAAAGGTCATTGTTCAAAGAACTTGATAAATTAGAGAAGTTGAATGTTTGGCTTGGGAATGACAAGGAAATGAAAGTCTAAGGGAAAGGTACAATTGCTCTAAAAACTTCTCATGGTAATGTAAAACTTCTCTATGATGTGAAGTATGCTCCTTGTCTAGCCTATAACTTATTGTGTGTTGGGAAAAATTTTTCCATACTCCATTCTGTTTGATGAAAATTCTTGTAGCACTCAAGATAAACAAAATAGGATACAAAATTGTTGACATTCAAATAAATCTAAATAAAATGTTTCCTCTTGAACTTTCCAATGTTAAAAGTTTTGCATCAGTTATGAAAGGTAGTACCGAAGCTAATTTATGGAATTTATGGTATGATCATTTTAATGTAAGGGGGTTGCAATTATTAGGTCGTTGAAATATGGTTTTTGTTTATCATAGTATTGACGCTCCTAAATTTTGTGAAGGATGCTTCAATGGGAAACAAAATAGAAATTAATTACTCATAGTCACGTCTTGGAGAGCTTCTGGTTATGTGAAACTGGTGCATGTTGATCTATGTGATCCTATGATTATTGAGTCTTTAGGTGGAAGTCAATATTTTTTTACTTTTTTTGATGAATATAGTCGTATAAGTTTGGTATATTTCTTGAAGTTTAAATCTAAAACTTTTAAGAATTTCAGGAAATACAAGTCTTTTGTTGTGAAACAAAGTTGTTGTAGAATCAAAACTCTTTGACATATAAAGGTGGTGCATTTTTGTCAAACAAATTCAACACTTTTTTTAAGGAAAATGGTATTCATAGAGAACTCACAACACCATATAAACCAGAGTTGAATTCTGTAGCCAAACGAAAGAACCGAATGATTGTTGTAATGAGCAAAAGAATGAAGCAAGCCAAAGGTGTACCAAAGTGTTTTTGGGGTAAAACTATTGCAACTGTTGTCTACATGCTACATATTTAATCCACTAAAGTTTTTCTTAATAAAACACCATATGAATCATGGAGAGTTTAAAAGAACAAGGTAAACCATTTACGTGTGTTTGGATGTAAAACTTATATGTTGGTGAACTCACAGCCTAGACAAAAGCTTGATGAAAAAACCAAAAAATATATATTTGTTTGATATAGCACATAATCCAAAGCTTATAAGCTATATGATCCAGTGAGTAGCAAAATTATGATTAGTAGAAATGTTATGTGTAATGAAGATGCTAACAGGAACTTTTATTCTAGGAATGTTAATTCGAATACTAAATTGTCACCTACTGTTGAAATTTTTATGCAAGAACCTATAGTAGTTTTTATTCTAGAGAAAACATCCATTTCTTCTCCAATAAGTTATCATGGCTTAACCCTCAAAGAAGTGGCAGCAGTTCTTGTTCAACAGACTCTCCCAGCGAGACTCCGCCAATAAAATTCAAATCATTGAGGGAGATTTAAGAGAATTGTTATTTTTATTTATATGTTGCAGAACCCACTTGTTTCAAAGAAGCTGTAGAGAGTCAAGTGTGGAAAAATTCAAAGATAGAAGAGATGCTAGCAATTGAGCAGAACCAGAAAAGGGACTTGGTTAATCTACTGGATGGAAAGGAACCCATTAGACTCAAATAGGCATTCAAAGTCAAGCATCATGCAGACTGGAGCATACAGAGGTACAAAGTTAGGCTCGTAACTAAGATATATGCATAAAATCAAGGTATTAATTATGATGCAACCTTTTCACATATTGCTTATTTTGAAATGGTTAGAATACTCTTATCTTTTGCGGCTAAATTAAACTTGACCATTTATCAATTTGATGTCAGATTTGCATTCCTAAATGGGGATTTGGAAGAGGAAGTTTTTGTTTCCCAACATGAGGGTTTTGTTATTAGTGGAAATGAGAGTAAATTTCTAAACTGAATAAGTCACTTTATGAGCTAAAACAAGTGTCGAGGGCATGATACAACACAAGTTGACTCATACTTTCTGAGGTATGTATTTGAAAAGAGTGATAATGAACCTACGCTGTATGTACAGAACAAGGTATGAGAGATTTTTTGGTAGTTTGTCTCTATATGGATGACATAATTTATATGAGATCATATGAAACTTTTGTTGTTTAATGTCAATATTGTATGATGAAGGAGTTTAAAATGTTATATTTACGTATTTTACAATTCTTTCTTTGTCTTCAAGTGAAACGGGTAGAAAATGGGATTTTTATTTCACAAATAAAATATGAAAAATATCTCTTGTTCAAGTTTTGTATGCATAATTGTAAAGTGTCTGCCACACCAATGGAGGAAAATGAATTTTTTTATCTTAAAGATGGCATAAATCTTGTTGATCTAAGCCGCTACAGAAGCTTGACTGGATGTTTGAACTACCTAACACATACTCGTCTTGTTATCATAGTCCTACCAAGCAACATCTTAGTGCTGCCAAAAGAGTTTTGTGTTATGTTGATGGGACTAATGCTTTGGGATTTTTTACTTCAATGTTGCATATTTCATCTTGATAGGGTACAATGATAGTGATTGGGCAGAATGTTTAGATAAGAGAAAGAGTACTTCTACAAATGTTTCTAGTTTAGGAACAGAAGCGATTTCTTGTAGTTTAAAAAATAGGATGTGGTTGCATTATCATCACCAAAAGCAGAGTATGATTTCATAATTTTAGTGGCATGTCATGCGATATGGTTATGAAGATTGTTGATTGATGTTCTTTATCGACAGAAAGATGCAACAAAGATATTCAATGATAACAAGGCAACAATTGCAATGATAAAGAATTTTCACAGTAGATAAAAGCACATTGACATCCATTCATGACCTAATAGCAAAAGGTGATATAGAGTTGACATTCTGCAGTTCAAGGGATCATATTGCAGATGTTCACACCAAGGCAACCCAATATCCAAGCATGATCATTTTTGACAAAATCTTTGAGTTTGTAATTTTGAATCAAGGGGGAGTGTTAATTATTTATTAAAAGGTCGTTAGTGCTTCCTAGTTAGTTGGCAGAGTAACACATTTGTTAGGAGTCCTAGTTTAGTTAAAGCATATATCTATTCGTTACTAATATTTATGTTAGTGGATAATTAGTCATTGAGTTATTGGGTATGTTTTTCATTAAGTGGTTAGATTTTTCTAATTCCTATTTAAAGAGTCCTATGTAACTTGGTTTAGTTCAATGAATGAAAAATACATGTGAAGTTCTCTGCAACTATATTCTTCCTCGTATACACTTCTTCTTTTTTCTTTAATTCCCTAATAGTTCATATTGATGTATTGATGGATCACAAAAGTTTACAGTACGTGATCATACAGAAAGAGCTGAATCTACAGTAGAAGAGATGGCTTGAATTGTCAAAAAACTATGACATAAGTGTGTTGTATTATCCAAGTAATGCTAATATATTGGCAGTTGCTCTTAGTATATTGTCTATGGGTGGTGTCTCCAATATTGAGGATGATAAGAAAGAGTAAGTCCATGAGGTTCATTAGTTTGATAGGTTAGGAGTACAGTGGGTTGATTCAGCCGAAGGTAGTATATGGGTTCAAAATGGTTCAAAATCTTTATTGATCGCTGAAGTAAAGGAAAAGCAAGATAGGGACCCTAGTTTGGTTAAGATGAAGGAGGCAGTTAGATATCAGAAGGTGGTGGTTTTACCCAAAGGGGGAGATGGTATGCTTCATTATCAGGGAAGGTTATGTGTTCCATGGGCTAATGGTTTGAGAGAACAAATATTAGAAGAAGTGCATGATAAATGGTATTCCATTTACACAAGAGCCACTATGATGTACTATGACTTACAAGAAATCAATTGGTGGAGTGGTAGGAAGAAAGATATTGTAGAGTTTATGGCTAAGTATTCGAACTGTCAACAAGGTAAGGCTGAACACCAAAGGCCTTGTGGTACACTTTAGGATTTTACCATCCCCACTTGGAAGTCGGAGGTGGTGAACATGGATTTTGTAACATGCTTTCCTCATATATGTTGTCAAGATAATTTGATATGGGTCATTATAGATAGTATTACTAATTTGGCTTATTTCTTTCCAGTTTATACTTCTTTTTAAGCGGGGTATTATGCTAGATTCTATCTTAAGAAGTTTTTAAAGTTGCATGGGACTCCATTGGCTATCATTTTAGATAGAGGTACTCATTTTAACTCTCACATTTGGAAGGATTTTTAGAAGGGTCTTGGTACCCAAGTTCATCTTAGTACAATTTTCCTTCCCCAAACAGATAGCCAAGTAGTGAGGACCATTTAAACTACAGAGGATATGTTGAGGTCATGTGTTATTGACTTTAAGGGTGTTTGGGATGACCACTTACCTTTGATTGAGTTTACCTACAATGATAGTTATCACTCTAATAATCAGATGGCCCCGTTTGAAGTTCTCTATAGAAGGATATACAGATCTTCTATTGGTTGGTTTAAATTAGTTGAGGCTGCTTTGATAGGGCCAAATTTAGTATTTAAGGTAATGGAGAAATTTCAATTAATTTGTTAAAGAATAAAGACAACCTAAAGTAATGAGAAATCATATACTGATGTGAGGAGGAGAGACCTTAAATTTGAAGTTGGCGACTTGGTTTATTTAAAAATCACCCATAAAAGGGGTGAATAGGTTTAGATAGAAGGGAAACTCAGTCCCCGTCATGTATACCCATATAAAATTATGAGTAATTTCGACAATGTCGGGTATGAGTTAGAGATTCCTGCAGATTTGACATTAGTGCATCCAATATTCATGTTTCCTAGCTAAAGAAATCTGTTAGTGATTCAGTTTTTATTGTTCCTTTGGATAGAATGGATTTGAAAGATAGTCTTTCATTAGATGAAATTCCAATTGAGATCCTTCACCAATAGGTTCGTAGGTTGAGATATAAGAAAACTCCTTTAGTTACAGTTATATGGAGAAATCAATCCGTTGAGGGGGCTAATTAGGAAGCAGAAGCAAATATACAAGCCAAGTATCCCTACTGTTTCTCTACAAATTCTGATTTGTCTTGAGCTAATGGCTTCCCTTAATTTATTTACAAGATTACTTACTCAGCTATATCACAATCCTCATGTTAGAGCTTGCATTAATGAATTAGGTTCAGCCCATGAATCATGTCTCAAAATCAGTTGTTTAATGAAGTTTCAGTTTATAATCATTCAATATATGCTCTCAATGTCCTTTGTACTCTCATCCGAATCAGTTTCATTTGAGGATGAATGGTTCCAAGGGGGAGATAATGTAACACACCATATTTTTGGATTAGATTTTAGACTGTTGTTCCAATGTATAAAAAAGTGAACCCAATTACCCTCTATATGTATATCTCTGATTATTAATTTAATAGTGGTAATATCTTTGTATATGAATCAAGGTCATAAGAAACTCCTAACTCAAAGATCAGTTGAGCACTTTTCTATCAATAGAGTTTTAATAAATGCTCAAACCAGTGTCAACTTTAGATGAGTTTATCTCATAGAATATAATGATTCATGTGTCCTACACTATATCAAATAAAAGGTGTTTGAGTCATCATTCCAACACATTTGGTTTTTCCTTAACTAAATATTGAAGTAGAAATTTCTGCTTATTTTACCTCAGCATGTACGTCTATCAACAAGGTGACGATATGAGGTGTTAAGCAGTCAATTAAGTGATGAGCTATCAAACTCTTCATTATACTTAACCAAAAGGTGATCAAATCCATCTACAAGGTGATGACTTGAGGTGATAAGCCATCAACTAAGTGATGAGGTGTCAACTTCATCATAAGCCTTAACCATTCCAGGTACAAGGTAACGACTTGAGGTGATAAGTCATCAACTATGTGAAAAGCTATCAACCTCATTATCAGTCTATTCAGAATATGATCAAATTAGACTATGAGGTGAGGAATTGAGGTGATAAACCCTTAACTAAGTGACCTACTATCAACCTAGTCATCAACCATAATTACCAAGTGTCCTAGTCCATATATGGGTTGATTACTAAGTTGATAATTCATCAACTAGTTGATAAGATATCAACTAAGTCATCAATTAAAAAATACTTTAATTTCTTTAGTTTACCTAGGGGTATTTTTGTCTTTTCCACACACCAAACCCTATCCCTCCATGACTTCAATCATAAAATAGGTGTTACTATCCATTACTAATTATTTTTAGAAGCAGTCCCTAAGTTCCATATGTATGGTGCCACCATTTTTTATAAGGTGTCCCCAATCAGTAGAGTTATGACAGCCTCTTCCTCTTGGATATCTTCCTTGTGGATCCATATTGTCAATCATGAGTTGATAGCCTGAATAGGTATTAACACCAATCTAATTTGAGTTACAAGTTGGACCCTAATAATTCAAATTGGGCAATATCGGTTATAATTAGCTACCATAGTTTCAGTGTAGTCTTCAGGATAAATCAGTTCAGGTTTGTATGACCAAGTGTACACATTTTTTTTTAGTCATTCAAATTTCATATTATTTCAGTTTATATATATTTATGCTTGGTCTTGTGTTCTTTGATACATATCCATGCATCCGTGTTCAATTGTCTTATGATTTTTAAATTAGTCCTTATATTACATACCAGTACATTCAAATTAATAATCATATACTCTTCTCTTGTGCTATGTTGTCTTATTACATAGGTTCGAATACTTAGTTTTCCAACCGATCATTCACAAATCAGCACCACCCAACAACAGTAGTGGTAAGTCATGTTCCATTGAGGACATGATATGCTTTATCATTATTTTAGAATCTATTTATGTTCAGTCAGTCAGAGTTAGTTAGTTGTATGTCCCATCAACTCTTATGATTCTTAAAGGTTTTTAGATAGTTAGATAGTCAGTGATTTTTATGACTTAGATTTATTTAATTTTTATGTTATTTTGAAGATCAATTGGTTACACTCATGCTATGTATCCCTAGATTGTCATACCCATTGGTTTGTCTATAAATTTGCTAATGAGCATGTAATTGAGTGGGAGGATGGTTCCCTATCTCTTAGGGGTAAGTTTATATCATATCTTAGAGATGAGAGTTAATCTCCAAGGGGCATCTCTATCATTGGGTCTGGGTTAAAGATTCTAACTCGGAGGGTCCTTGTTTGTATTTGGTTTTGGTAGTGAATATGTTTCATGAGGTCTTTCTTGATGACACTCCTGATGTTCCTCCGGAGAGGAAAATTGAGTTTGGGATTGATCTTTTTTTTAACACTCTTTATATTTCTATTCCTCCCAAGTTGAGGGGACTTAATGAGCAACTTAATAATATTTTAGATAAGGGTTTCGTCCCTCCTAGTGTGTCCCAGTGGGGCAATTGGTGTCATTCGTGCATAAGTAGAATGGTTTCCTTTGAACGTGTATTAATTACTGGCAGTTGAATAAGGTGATAGTTAAGAATAAGTATTCTCTCCTAAGGATTGATGACTTATTTGATCAATTGTAGGTTCCAAAATTCTTTTTAAGATTGATCTTCAATCTGGGTATTATCATCTTAAGATTAGGGAGGTAGATATCCTAAGATAATTTTCTGCACCTAGTATAGGAACTTTGAGTTTGTGGTGATGTCGTTAGGTTTGACCAATGATCTAGTGACATTCATGCATTTGATGAATAGGGTCTTCCACCTATTTCTAGATATATTTGTCATTATGCTCATTAATGACATTTTGGTTTACTCTAAGAGTGAGGTGGATTATGCCAATCACCTCTATGTTGTGTTGCAGAATATAAAAAAACAAGAGTTGTATGCCAAATTCTCTAAATGTAAATTCTGGATGAATATTATCACCTTTTTAGGCTATATTATTTCTAGTGAGGGGATCACGGTGGTTTTACAAAATATTGTGGTGGTTAAGAAGTGGCCAAGACCCATGCCTCCAACTGATATTTAAATCTCCTTAGTTTAGTTGGATACTATAGGAGGCTTGTGGAGAGTTTCTCGATGATAGCTACCCCATTAACTAAATTAACTCAGAATGAGTCTATGTTATTGTGGTCTAATTCTTGTGAGGGTAGATTAGAGAAGTTGAAGGACAAGCAAACTTTTACTTCAGTTTATACCTTTCCTGAAGACACTGATGGGTTTTTTGTTTACTGTGATGCATCCTGTGTGGTACTTGGTTGAGTTCTAATGTAGCATGGTAAGGTGATAGCATGTGATTCTAGGTAGTTAAAGGTACATAAGAGAAATTATCCCACTCATGATTTAGAGCTGTTAGTAGTGGTGGTTGCGATAAAAATATGGTAACACTATTTGTATGCAGTGCACGTGGATATCTTTATCATAAGAGTCTATAGTATGTGTCCACTCAGAAAGACTTTAACCTCAGGAAAAGGAGATGGCTTGAACTTCTCAAGGACTATGACATGAGTCTTCACTACCATACAGGTAAAGCTAACATGGTTGTTGATGCTCTTAAAAAGTTGTCCATGGGGAGTTTAGCTCATGTGGATAAAGAAAATTGGGATTAGTAAAGGATATTCATTGTGTGGCTAACCTTAGAGTTCGTATCTTAAACTCTAAGGATTGCGTTGTATTC
This sequence comes from Capsicum annuum, assembly GCF_002878395.1. Lineage (NCBI taxonomy): Eukaryota > Viridiplantae > Streptophyta > Magnoliopsida > Solanales > Solanaceae > Capsicum > Capsicum annuum. The sequence goes on from NW_025855525.1 coordinate 114,573, forward strand.
ATTCAGAAAGTGGTGTAGTTATCTCTTGGTCTAGAGAGCAAGGAGAAGCAAATGCTAGATCCTGTCTTACTGAAAATCAAGGGTGATATAGGTAGGAAAAAAGCAATGGTACTTATGGTATTTGAGATTAGTGGTGATGGTACCTTACGGTACTAAGGTAGGTTATGTATTCCTAATGTTGATGGGCTGCAAAAAAGTATATTCGCCGAGGTGCATGAATTGCAGTATGTTGTTTATTCTGGTTTGACAAAAATGTATCATGATCTCAAGGACATGTATTTGTGTAGTGGTATAAAGAGGGAAATGGCAGATTTTGTGGCCAAGTATAAGGTGTGTCAACAAGCAAAAGTTGAGCTCATGGGTCCAAAAGGATTGTATCAAGAAATTAAATTGCTAGAATAGAAATGAGATGTAATTAACTTGGATTTCATTACGAGTCTCCCTCAGTCGCGGAATCAATATGATTATATTTGGGTCATCGTGGAAAGGATGACAAAGTCGGCTTAATTTTTGCCTGTGAGGACTAAATTTTTGGCTGAGGATTATACGAGGTTGTATATTTATGAGATTCTAAAGCTACATGAGGTACCTATTTCTATTATCTCTAATCAAGGCATATAGTTTACATCTCACTTTTGGCGAGTATTTAAGAAAGGATAGGGGACTATTGTTAGTCTAAGTATTATTTTCCTTCCGAAGTTGGATGGGCAAGTAGAAAGGACTATTTAGACATTCGATAATTGCTTTGTATGTGCGTGAGTTACTATGGTGGTAATTGGGTTAAGCATCTACCTGCTATAGAGTTTGCTTACAATAATAGCTACCATTTTAGCATTTGGTAGGTCCTTTTGAGGCATTGTAAGGTATGAGGTGTATATCTCCTATTAGGTTGTTCGAGTTTTATGAGGCAGATATATTTGGCATCAACTGGGTTTACCAGGCCATGGAGAAGGTGAAGGTCATTTGAGGTAGGCTTAAGGCTACCCCAAGTTTCCAAAATTCCTATGAGGATATAAGGTATAGGTACTTTGAGTTTAAGGTTAGGGATCGAGTATTCATAAAGGTATTTCTCATAAAGAAAGTAAATATAGTTTGTGAAGAAGGGGAAGCTCACTTCCTAATATGTGGGTCCTTACTCGATTTTACGAAGGGTTTGTAAGGTTATATATAAGTTAGAGTTTCCTTCTAGTTTGAACTCCATTCATTCAGTATTCCATGTCTCTATGTTGAAAAGGTCTATAGGTGATCTTTCATCAGTTGTTTCACTGGACTGATTGGGTATCTCAAATTCTCTATCTTCTGAAGAGATCTCAGTTGAGATCTTGGATCGGCAGGATCATCGGTTGGAAAACAAGGATGTGTCCTTGGTTAAGGTTCTATGGAAAAACCACAAGTTGGAAGAGGCTACTTGGGTAATGGAAGAGGACATAAAGTCCAAATATCCATTCCTATCTTTTGCTTATGGGATTCATACGAAAAGTATATGTTCATCATTATACTTTACTTTTCAAATTTTGTTTAACGAAAGATTACTTTCCTAGCATCTTTGTTTTCTAAATTAGTTAAAGTTTTGAGTCGAGGTGTTGGTGTCTAAATCATGCTTCTACTACCTTGTTCCATCATTCAGGGATGAGTGATCCAAGTAGGGGAGAAATAAAACACCCTGGGTTTTGATCCCTAGAAATTTCTTGAATTTTAGCTTCCACACATCATACGACTTAGGGGTACTAGTCATATGATAGGGTACGGTTAGTGGGCCTTAGTCATATTTTAACTAGTGTAGGTTGGTTGGTTTCTGTCCATGGTACTAATGTATCTTACAAGTTGTATTTTAGGGTACTAGTGGTATGATGCCAATCATATGCTTTCCTATATTTAACATAGAAGAGTCTATTATGCCTAAGGTACGAATTAAGGTTACTGGTCATATGGTTAGGTACAAATTGGCCTTTCTGGTCATATGTTGGACAGTGTTGGGGTCCAAAGAGGGGCTTGGGTATGACATAAGGGTACCACATGTATGCTATCGTATGGTTTGTAGAGGTGGTCATACCCTCTTACGGGAGTTTTATATAGTTGAAGTTGGGCACAATCTGGACATTTCCCTTCTTAACATTTAAGACCAAACAACTTAACACTCTTGGGACATTATTTACCCTATTATTCTAATCATAGATATTTAGAAACTCTCTCAAATTCTCTCAAGTCTCATGGGTCAAGAAAGGCAAGGGTTTCTTCAATAAAGTCAATTTGGGGCTCACATGGGTGGTTTCTCTCCATCATCATCATAATCTAAGGAATGTTACTTCTCTCTCATTGTTAGTTCCAACTAAACGCATGTTTTATGTATGGCTTTCAGGGAATAATTATGGTATTATTTTTTGTTTATATATACATTGAGGTTTTTGGTTATAAATGGTTTGGTTATGGTTTTGTCATGTTTTAATTATGGTTTTCATATTTTAATGGTGGTTTTAACATGTGGTTGCATGGTAATGGTTTATTGATACATGGTTTTGGTTTTGAAATATATATTCCCTCAACATGTTTGATAAAATGCCTATGAGAATATTTTTATTATATTGTTGAACTTTCATTGAAAACATTGCATGGTATAAAGTGGTAATGGAACACTAGCTAGTTTGGATGGTCTTTAATGGTTAAATAGTAAAGTCTAGGTGGTCATG
>NW_025855526.1:0-3991 GCF_002878395.1 Capsicum annuum
GATTTTTATTAAAAAAAAATTAAAAATAAATAAGTACGTTAATAGGACCTTAAAACGTTTAACTCTACCTCATGAATAATAAAATGAAGAAAGTTGAATTTTTTTTATTTTAATCGTATGTTATCGTGCGTTCAAGTATACAATCTTAAAACTTTTTTAAAAATAATTTACATATTTAGAAATTATATAAAAAGTACAATAAGTTATCAGAATTGTACTTTACATTTAAATTGTTTATACATACATGATAAAACTAATATTAATTTTTTCCTTAATTTTAAGAAGAGAAGATGTAAAATATTTTAAACCAATCAAAATAGATAAACAACAAATAAAAGTATATAATATAATTTTGTGAAAAAATAGAAAAAAAGTCAACCATCAAATTAGTAACCATAAAAGTGAGAGAGAAGAAAAACTAAAAGGGAGATAGAATGTAAAAGAGCACGAAAGTAAGTAAGTAGAATTTAATCTAAAAGTTAATATACAAGATTGTAAAAAATGATGTTATTCAGACTCAAACGTATGCTGAATGAAAAATTATGCACCCCTTCGTCATTGAAATAAACTTTAACCTTGTGTCAAGAGGATTCAGTACTTAACATATATACAATAAATGAAAATTTTTATCGTAAATATACAATACAATTTTTCGATCAAGAGGATTCAAATAAACACTCTGAGTCCAAATACATCCGCCAGTTCTCTTCTCCGAGCAATAAACATGACTTGCAAAATACATAATATATTTTATTTTTTAAATTATATTTTTTAAATAACTAAGCATTTCCTGTTGATGTAGTTCTTTATGATTTATGAAGACCAATATATAGCTATTTTCATCAAAATTCTACCTCTAAGTTTCAACCTATGTAAATATTGTCATTCTAGGTTAGGGATGGTAATGGTGCGGTACGGTACGGGTGCGGTGCGAATTTTTGTTAAACCCATAAGTTTTAAAATCGCACTGCACCGCACCACATCATCTTTAAATCCGTCCCACATTCATACCCGTGCATAACCGCACCGCTCCGCCCCATGTTTTTATTTTTTCCTGTTTTTTGAAAAAATCGTAACTCTATTGAAAATCATAATATTTTTAAATCTACAACTAGGAAATAATAACTAATTTCTATTATATCACTTTTCATTAAAAATTGTCAAAAAGTATAACTTGTACAAGTAATGATCAAATAGCATATTTTTATTAAAATGAATAGAGATGTTAAAAAAACTACTATAAGTTATTTATTTGTAGTGTTATACATGTCATTTTAAGTATCATCAATTTTTAAGTAAAGAATACATATAATTTTAGGTATATTCACAAGAACAATACTAATTTTTAGTTCTTTTTTTAATTTAAACCCGCATATACCCGCAACCCGCACCGCACCGCACCATTTAAAAAAAAACTTAATTTAACCCGCCCCACACCCGCACCGCACTACATAATTTAAAACCCACACCGCCCCGCATAACTTAAAAAATCCGCACCGCCCCATTGCCATCGCTATTCTCGGTGGAGATTACCGTCAAAAAAATTCAATAAGTAAATCAATACAACAATATACCTAGTATATTCCCACATAGCGGGGTCTATGGAGAGTTGAGTGTACGCAGACCATACCACTACCTCAGGTGAAGTAGAGAGGTTGTTTTCAATAAACCCCCGGCTTAGGACCGATAACAGTATATCAAAAACAAAAGATAAGTGCATATAAACTAGTACGGTACACAAAATAAACTAACAGTATAACAAACACCAAAGATAAGTACATATAAAATAGTACGGTATGAAAAATAGCCACATGATAATACTACAGCCACAACACCCCGAGCAAGAAACTCCAGACAAAAGAACGCTCCCCTACTATTACCGACGCACTCTTACCCCCTAACCCTCTACCCTAATCCTCATCCTCCACACCTTTCTATTAAGGGTCATGTCCTCTGTAAGTTGTAACTATTCTATGTCATGCCTAATCACCTCCCTCCAATATTTCTTTGGTCTACCTCTACCCCGCCTAAAATCATCTATAGTCAGTGTCTCATACCTCCGCACTGGAGGACCAGAGCCCCTCCTCATCACGTGCCCGAACCAACGTAACCTCACTTCTCACATCTTATCCTCCACCGCTCTCACCTTCTCTCGAATAATCACATTCATCACCCTATCTTTCCTGGTATGTCCACACATCCATCGCAACATTCTCATCTCCGTCACCTTCAACTTTTGAATGTGGAAGTTCTTAACTGGCCAGCACTCCACTTCATACAGCATAGCCGGCCGGACTACCACTCTGTAGAACTTACCATTAAGCTTCGAGGGCACCTTCTTATCATATAAAACTCCCGAAGCGAGCCTCCATTTCAACCATCCTGCCCAATACGATGCGTGACATCCTCGTCAATCTCACCATTTCCCTGAATCATAGACCCCAGATACTTGAAACTCTCCCTCTTTTAAATGGCTTGAGAGTCTAGCTTCACAACCACTCCATGTTGGGAAAGACGGAGGCACGATGAAAGAGCCCGACAGGATAGCAGCGGAAGAATACGCAAGTCTAAACTTTCCCTTCCAATTTGAACTAAGTGGATACAAGCAAACCAAGCAAAACAAAGTAATATGGCAGCAGAAAAATTACCACACAAATACGATAGGGCAAGAATAAAGACAATCACACAAGACACCAAATTTATGTGGAAAATCCATCGATGTGAAGAGTAAACAACATGGGACCATACCTCCACTATAATCACCAAATAGTTACAATATTGTTCTCCAAAATGACCACAAAACAAGTGTCAAACAATAAGAAACAATACATAAACCACAACATCAAACACTAGAGAAATAAAGGAGTGAAAGCACAAAAAATGCAGCTATTGTTCGGGAATGAAGAACAGGAGCTACAGGATACCAAATCAAGCTTCATCATTTCCTAATCAAATATTGAGATGAGAGGAACAAGCAGTCCAAAAATCAGCTCAATCGGACAAGAAATGAAGCGGAAATCGCAATTTAAAATTGACAACTATGGCTGAAATTTAGGTGCGAAAATGAGCTTTGTTTGTCTTTCTTTGGCTGCTGAAAACTCTCTTTTTGTGATGGTGAATAAGACCTAAAAAGATCAATATATATGCCCATAGTAATGGGTCTATGGGCAACAGTGGGTTGGTCCAAATTGGGCTTCATTTATACATATAGAAAGGAAAAAAAAAACAATAACGCAACAATTCTCCCCCTCCCAACTATATGGAGGAGACCGCCATCCCGGAGATCATACAACAATCTTCAAACTTTCCTTTTGGAAAAGCTATAGTCATCATGTCGGAACCATTATCATCCATATGAATCTTCTCAAGTTCAAGCATCTTAGAATCTAACACATCCCGAATCCAATGGTATCTCACATCAATGTGTTTAGACCGACAATGAAATGTAGAATTCTTGCCAAGATGTATGGCACTTTGACTGTCGCAATAAAGCACATACCTCTCTTGAGCACAATCAAGTTCCCCTAAGAATCTCTTCATCCAAAGCAATTTTTTACAATCTTCAACGGCAACAATAAGCTCAGCTTCTGTAGTAGATAGAGTAATACATTTTTACAACCTAGATTGTCAAGACACAACTCCCCCTTCAAAAGTAACCAAATACCCTGAAGTAGACTTGCGAGTAACAACATCACCGGCCATATCTGAATCAGTATAACCACAAAGAATAGGTTTTCCTGTACCAAAACACAAACTCAAACTAGAAGTGCCACAAAGATATCTCATAATCCACTTCACAGCATTCTAATGTTCTCTTCCCGAATTAGAAATAAAATGACTAACAACACCAACAGCATGAACAATATCATTACAGACATCAAACTACTAACAGCTGAAGCATAAGAAACTTTCTTCATATCTTCCTTCTTGATATCACTGGAAGGACTGTCACGCCCCAAAATCCCATCGGGCCGGACTGGCACCCGAAGCC
>NW_025855527.1:0-1165 GCF_002878395.1 Capsicum annuum
CCCTTCTCAACCCTATCCCCATCGCATTCTATTAGTTCGGTAAAAGGTTAAAATTTGGCTGCATCCTGCTCCATCAGTATAAAATTGGCCATCAAAATCAGTATTTATACTGTTCATTCTTGTCATTACTCCTACAAGCAGGTAGGACAGAGTTACATTTGTCCAAAAATTTGAGGACTTTGATAGTGTTTTATACCTTAAGCTTCAAGAAGAGCTATTCTTTGAAATAAAGAACTTGAAGTATAAAGGGGAAAGCTTATGTACAGGAAAGCCAATTGCACTGAGCTACTTGCATTGTTGGCTTGTTACAAAGTGTTGGTGCGATCTTTTTAGGTGAAAATGGTCAACAATATCAATTTTTCTTCTATATTTCCAGAAGCTATCAGCTACATTAGTATTGCATGATTCAGCAACTTGTATTCTTATTAATTGCGGGGTACCATTGCTTTTGATACCCGTAGCTGTCAATGATGCAGTTTGTGTTATACGTCTTTGATACCTAAAGTACTTGTCTATCCACTGTTTGGAGATCTATCAGAATGATAGTGTAGATGCCACTATGATCAGTATATATATGGTAAGGTTCTTCTAGAGACTCAAATAGATTGTGAGAAAGATTAGATCTATCTGGCCAAACCCAATCGGATATTTGCCCTTCAATTTTTTGGTCTGAAAGATCAAGGGTAGTTAGCCTAGGAAGTCCCTTTACCTCTTTGATATTAATGGTTTGTAGAATATTCATGAATTACTCTAATTCATCAACTATTATAAAGATTAAGGCCCTGCAATGATGGGAGGGAAAGTAGAACTACTAATTGAGTTTAAGCAGAAGAATGTGGACCATTCTTATTAGAAAGGTCAAAGTTTATTAGCTTCACTATATGCCCATATCCTTAACTTCATGTGCACACACGTGCTCTCAAATCCCATTCTCATCCTTTGATCCAAACGATTGGTGTGCTGGCACGTTCTAGAAATGATTCCAATCGGTCATCTCTGAAAAAATCTAAGTTTCCATTTGAATTTCATCCAAAATTTGTATTTGATATTTCAATCAAAATACTGTGTTTGTGATATCAAATTACTAATTTCAGTGGTTGTTCTACATGATTTGCAAGAGTGAAATGCCCAACTCTCAAAATTTGGCCATTTTCATTTAAGCTTA
>NW_025855528.1:0-1679 GCF_002878395.1 Capsicum annuum
GCCATTAAGACTTAATTAGATCCCATAAGCCTTAGATGTATTAATATAATTTATTATAGGTTACACCATAGTTGATAATTGTTTTATGCTTTCTTATGTGAAAATCTTCGCTTTTCCAGTCAGTCTCTAGACAGTATTTTTTCAAAACATGAATTCCAACGTTCATACTAAAAATACTATCAACTTATCTTCTAAAGCAACTCAGATTGCTAATATAGAAAATAATCTTCAAAACTGGAGTATTCCAGAAGAGTCTTTTAACACGATTTATCAAATAGGAAAATTTAGTTTTTTACAAAAACATAATATTAAGACCTCTGAGTCTACTGTTGCCATCAATAATTCTTTAGAAATTATTCAACTGTTAAATGACCTCGACATAAACCGATTCAAAAATCAGTTTAATTATCTGCATGTCGGACTTGTTCAAGTGGCCATTAAGCCACTCTTTAGACAGGGTCTAGACATCCCTGTCTGTGCTATCTTAAGAGATGCTCGTCTATTAAATTTTGACGACTCACTCTTAGGAGTTATCCAGAGTAACCTAGCCGATGGCCCGGTATACTTTAACTGTTACCCTAATTTCTTAGTAGACATTAATGATCCTAATATCATGGATGTTTTAACTCTAAATGTTAAAACAAAAAACATGAACAGTAAGGATAATACCAGAGAAATAGCGATAATATACAGAGTATACTATCGACTAATGGGTACAACTCTAGCACCCAAAGCTAGATTCACAAGTCCTAGGGGTGTCACCACTCTCATGGAGGCAAATAAAGACAGAACCAATGTCTTTGTTCCCAAGACTTTAGTCTGGGATGAAGTCATCCATAGTAATGAATGGTACTTTGATGCTATCACCCAACCCCTTCGTATCTATCCCGAAAAATCACAAATCCAAAGGGTTATTCAGCATCCTGATGGCTCGATTGACTTAAAATTCTTAGGCTTCGACGCCCCTCGAAACTCTTCATTTCGACGATCTGTCCCAAACAGAGCTTCCACTTCAAAAACCCAGGAGGGAAGTGACGAAAATGATATTAACAATGACAAGGGCAAAGTAAGAGGAGTCGACTTCTCTGGTCCTGTCCCGAAAGTTTATTATCAGCAATCCACTAGGGTCCATGAGTCCCTAGAACCTGAAAATCCTTATGATCCAGGCAGTCCTACAGCCTCAGATATGGAACCTCGCCCTACCATATCCCGTCAGAAAATTAGGACTGACCCCAGCCTACTCGTCATCAAATCTGATGAAGAGTACACACCAGACCTTAAAGCTCTTGAAGCCTGCTGGTACCTCCCTAAGGACGCTATAAAAAGGAAATGGTACACCAGTACCTATTCCAAAGAACAAAAAAAGAAGCTAGGTCGGCTATGGATAGCCGATATGATAAGACTCCGATGTGACATAGAATTCTTTCGATGGTTTGAGTTCACCAGAAGAATGGAAAACCAAAATGAATCCCTTAATGTTATCATTAATAAATGGTATACCCAGAGTAACAAGATAATTGAATTAGTTACTCCTCCTCTCGAAGGGATAAAAATTCCTCATTCCAATGAAGTCCTCAATGCTTCACCCTTCAAGAAGAAACATGATAGACCTCTATCAGCCCCTATCAATAGAGACCTCGATAGGATAGTTGAACAAAACAACTATACTAATCAGGTCC
>NW_025855529.1:0-2145 GCF_002878395.1 Capsicum annuum
AAAAAAAAATTAACCAGCCCGGGCCGGTTAACCAGCGGGCTTTGGCTGGTTTTGGTTCTGGGCGGGTTAACCGGGCCCAAAAAAAATAACTCAGCCCGAGATCCGGTACCCTACAGACCATGGGTTGATCGGGCCAGGTCATACCGGGCCGTATTTGCTTAGTGAGCCCGGTCGAGCCGGGTCAGCCCGACCCATTTGACAGGCTTAGTGCAGTTTCATTATCCTGAAATATTATGAAACATCTATCTTATGACAAGAGTTAGAATATTTGTCTTATGGACAAAATCTATCAAGCGGGACAAAAAGAAACAAGACCAGTTCTTATGAAAGTTATTTTTATAAAATATTTTTATGAATGACAAAATATCAAGACCAATTTATTTTAGGAAAATTTGTGAACTTAACCCTTAACTAAGCCATATAGTATTGTGGCTCAAATGTGATTGGGTTATTGCACAAATTTCTTTATTTTGGGATGGATTTTCAACTTTGCTTTTAATTTTTGCTCTTCAACATTTTAAATAACGAAAAAATAATTGATATTGAAAAACAGTTCTTGTTATGAAACAAGAAAGACTAAGAATAAAAAAGAACAAGAAGAAGAGTAGAGAGAATAGAGAGAGAGTAATTCTTATTACTTTTCTTGAGGATGAGAGTTCATAAGATTGTAAATACAATGAACAAAACCCCTCTATTTATAGGGCAAATTTACTCCTAGTCTGAGTAAAAGACGGATGCTTCAAATCCTAATAGATATCAAAGTAGATCTTTATAGACATTCACTATAATGTAAATACATTTATAACACTCCCCCTTGAATGTCTAATTGGTAGATAATGTGCCTCGTTAAAACCTTACTAGAAAAAACCCAATAGGAAAAAAAATCTAGTGAAGGAAAAAAAGTACACATCTCTAATAATAAGTATTTCGGCTGCCTCAGTAAAAACTTTACAAGGGAAACCTAGTGGGACAAAACCTCGTAAGGGAAAAAGAGTACAACGCATATTAACTCTCCCTAATAAGAACATCCTTGACCTTTGCATCTCGATTTTATGCAACATCTTCTTGAAAGTTGCAATTAGAGAAGAGTTGGTAAATAAATCAGTCACATTATCAGTTGAACGAATCTGTTACACGTTAATATCAGCATTCTTTTGTAGCTCATGTATGTAGTAAAGCTTTGGCAAAATGTTCTTCGTTCTATCTCCATTTATGAATCCTCTCTTAAGATGTGCTATGTGTGCTGAATTATCTCTGTATAAAATTGTGGATAGATTTTCATATTTCACACCACATTTTTCTCGAATGAGATATATCATGGACCTCAACCATACACATTCTCGGCTTGCTTCATGAATAGCTATTATCTAAGCATGATTCGATGAAGTGGCTACAATAGACTGCTTTGTATATCTCCAAGATATGGCAGTACCACCACATATGAACGCATAGCCTATTTAAGACCGAGATTTATGCGGGTCAGATAAGTACCTAACATCAGCATGACCAATAAGATTGGGACTGCAATATTTAGAATAAAACAAGTTCATGTGTTTTATCCCATTTTGATGTCTCACAGTAGGAGCAGAAATATACCTTGCTAACAAATTGACTGAAAAGGCTATAGGCCTTGTAGTATTTGTAAGGTACATGAGTGCATCAATTGTACTAAGATATGGTACTTAATAACCAATCCAATTCGATATATTTTGAATTTCAACAAATAATCTATTGCTTTGAAAACTCTCCAAGAGTTCCAATAATGTTCAAGCAATAAGCTTATACAAATCAAATATTTGGACTGCAAATCAAATAAGTTTAATACTTACCAAGATGTATCCTTTCATGTCACTTGATAAATGTTTCTACGTCAGCATACTTAAATTAACGTAGAATTAAGATTCTCGTAATCTTTCACAATATTGCGCCAATATTGTATCAAAGATATCGTCGATGATATATCATTTTGTATCGGTTCACAATGCGACATAATATTTTTAGATCTCATCACTTCATTATTTTCAGGTACCTAAACCTCTCATAAGGTTTCATGAAGTGTTATGTCATAGGCTCTTCAAGAGCACATTGCCTTCTTATCATGATTATTTGCTCCTTATCCTTGAAAAGGATAAGGAGCAAATAATC
>NW_025855530.1:0-2202 GCF_002878395.1 Capsicum annuum
TAATAGATGATTTATCTGATGCAATAGATATATAATCTGTTGTGCAATTCATTGTAAAAAATAAACGGTTGCTGGAAAGAACTAATTATTTTAATAATTATAAAGCTAAGCTTCAAGCTGAAAAGTCATGACCTATCATAATATTGATTAATTTAATTAAGTCTTAACTTTTTACAGTAATCAAGAATGTCATTAATAAATCGAGGTGAAGAACAGTTGTGCCTTTAAATCTGCTTTATTAATTTATATAATTAAAAGTCAGAAAATTTGGATGTCATGAAGATAATATATTTTTTAAAAAAATATTTATATTATATGTTGCAACAGATATATTATCTTATGCAACATGTTATCTATTTGTTGCAAATCATGATATATCTGTTGTAATAGATGATTATTCTGATGCAACAGATATATTTATCTGATGCAACAGATCTATTATTTGTTGTCCAAAACAATGTAAAAAAACGGCTCCTGGAAAGAACTAATTATTAATAATAATAAAGCTGAAAAGTCATGATTTATCATAATATTGATTAATTTAATTAAGTCATAACTTTTTATAGTAATCAAGAATGTCATTAATAAATGGAGGTGAACAGTTGAATTTTTTGCCTAACTCATTCAAGTTCAATCCTCTATAAATAGGTCCCTCCTTACTCAATCGTTCGCTCTACTACACACTATTTATTCCTCACTCTTGTTACACCTTCAACTACTTTCTCTTCAAGGACTTGATAGATTTTTCCTGTCTCTGGTAAGTTCTTTTCTTGATTTTTGTGTAAATATACGTTGTATTACATTACATTATATTACATTCGATTCTTTCTTTTCTTTACTTTTGTGTTTACGTGTGTGTTTAGTCAGCTTATGCATTTTTTAGATATGACTGATCCTGTGTGGGATGTCGCTATTTTACGAGACACCATGAGGAAACTGCAGAAGGAGGTTCATGAACTGCATTGGGAGTTAGCCATTGTCAGAGTAAGGATGTTGCGGGAGATCTATAGGCTACGGAGGACGCTGCTGCTGCCCTTTGAAGATTGGGTGGCTGGCCATACAAATAATAATGATGTTAATAATGATGATAATAATAATTAATCTTTTTTTCTGTTATCTATGTATTTTTTTTGTTTTTTTTTTTATAAAAAAATATGTTTGATGCCCTTTAGTTTTTATTTCTTATTTAATTTTCGTGTTGTTTATTTCTATTTCTTAACGAATGACATGTCTACAATTAAGGAATAATTTGATTCCAGTATTAATAGCAAGAACATATGAGTTATCTGTTAGGTTTTGTGTGTGACAGGAGCTGTATTTTGTTGTTCGAAATATATTAGTAATCTGATGAAATAAATTATTTATCTGTTGAAACAGATTACTAATCTGGTGCAACAGATTACAGAATATCCATCTATTTGATTCATAATCATATTACGAGCACCTAGAACCCTTAAACATAATCCAACATGAGTCTACTGTTATAACAGAACATTTATCTGGTGACGCAGATAATGGATCTATTTAAATAGATTGCTCTTGTATTGCATTCATGTTCGCGTGCAAACTATTGTTGAAAAAACAACACACTAGCAGTTACCCATATTCAACTAAAAAGCATAATCTGACTTACCAAAGTCTCCTCTCAAGTAAATTCCAAAGATGAAAGTGATTTACGAAACAAAATTTGACATAGGAATTTGGTCAAAGATCAGCAGTTGGGGTAACAACAACAACAACAACAACAATAGTCAACAAGAAGAATATGAAGTTGATAATGAAGTATAAGATGATGATAATCAATCAGAAGACGATGAATAAAGCAGCAACACAAATGAACAACAAATATCGCGAAGAGAGAGAAAATAACAACGGATGAGGAGAGAGAAAAATATGCCTTTTTTCCCTAAGTTCCCCATTATATATTAACTAACATTTGAATCAAAGTATAAATTTAAAAACATGTGGGTTATTTTGAAATTTTCCAAACTTTCTTAAACCATAATGAAGTAATTGTCACCTCTACTCAATTATTAAGACTTGTGTCACCTACACCTCATTTTAAAACTCTTTTGTCACCTATGGCCCAAACCCCCAAGTAACTTTAAGTACCTTTTAAGAAAAGTTGATTGACTCACAATATTTCATTTGCGCTACATAAGCTGGATAGAGAGTAACATATATTATGTGAAAATTAAGTAA
>NW_025855531.1:0-2571 GCF_002878395.1 Capsicum annuum
CATTTTAATTGTCGTGATTATTAAAAGTAACTGATCTAAAATAATTGTTATTTTAGAAGATTATTTAATGTGCAATAGATTATTTATTTTCACCTTACGTATTACTGAATAAATGTGTAAAAGAGACTAATATGGTGAAAAAAAGGGGATATTAAATTGAGATTAAAAAAAATATGTAAGAATAATTTAACCAACTTGCCCTTTTAGTTATGCAAAGAGAGTCTTTACATAAGTGGTAAAATTATTTTTATTTGATGGAAAGATCTTTGGTTCAAGTTGTGAAAACAACCTCTTGTAAAAATGTAGGATAAAACTGAATATAATAAATTTTTGTGGTATAGCCTTTCTTTGAATTTTGCACGTAACGTGAGATTAGTGCACTGAGCTGTATTTTATATCTTTTAGTTAATACTTTCTTAAGAAGCTTGTAAAGAAAAATATGACAAGTAAAATTGATCGGATGAATATTGTTTCACACCAATTTCCGGCACTTAATTTACTGTCTACTCACTTATTACTGGAGACGAATTCACTCAAATAAAGGACGGCTTGTATTCCCTCCATCACAATTTATGGGATATAGTTTAACTTGGATAAAGTTTAATAAAGAAATGGAGACTTTTGAAATTTATCTATATTTATATAATATATTAAAAGTGTGAAGACCTTAAAAAAAGTAATTTAAACTTTTTGTCTTCATTAAAAGAATCTTTTTTAGATAAAACTGTCTTTTCACTATTTTCTTTAATTATTATTTAATTATTTTTATATATTAACTAGATTCCTAAAATATATGGGACTCCAAAAATATATGGAAGGAGAATCAATTAATATTTTTTCTCTTGTATTGATCAATTAGAAAAATACTCCTAAAGTACAACTCTATTAAGGAAATACTTATATAAATATTGACATACATGTTAAACTACCGAAGAAATAAATCAATTTATTTATTGGAAAAATATAATTTATGCTCATATAACTTTATTCGGTTGCATGTCTAGATTGGTGGATGCTTAATTTTCTAACCCTCAACTTCTTCACTATTTTTGTCAATATAATAGAATTCAACGTGTGTATATATATATATATCTTCTTTGTTTTAATTCAAGTCATTTTTTAAGGTCAAAATTTTCGCTCACACAAGAATTATTTTAATCAAAATTGAATTTTGTGAATACTATTGTATTATTTTGTTCTAGTTTACAGGTTGTAGATGAATTTACAAGTAGTAGATGAATGTCAGTCAGCTTTTAAGATTTTTTTAGGTAAATTTTAGGTTTAATTATATTATTTTTATATCTCTATTTTGAGATTTTTTTTTTGCGTAAAGGTTAAGTTTAGTTGTAGTATTTTGATATCTTTATTATCGTATTATTTTGTTATAATTTACAGATGGTAAATGAGTGTCAGACGGCTTTGAATTTTTTTTTGTGTAATTATATTGTTTTGATGTTTCTACCATCGTATTGTTTTGTTGCAATTTATAGGTGATAGATGAATGTCGACCGACTTTGATAATTTTTTTTTGGTAAAGGTTAAGTTTAATTAAATAAATTTTCCTAAAGATATTGAATTTAATTATTGTATTTATCATTGTTATTTAGACAAATATTTATTTGAACTCAATAAAGTGAGGTACACGCGCGAGATGCGTACACCTAAACTAATAGTCTAAAATAAGTCATAAATATTTGTATGGTGTAAATCATTTCATTAAGAATAAAGTGCATATTTTAAAGTTAAAATATTGCTATATAAAAACATATCATTTCGTTTTTACTTACTAACAGACCAATCTTCCAAAAGTAGGGAGGAGGTGCATCGTGCATGTTATCCCATTTAACAGGTGCAACACATCAAGTCAATTGTGAAATTATGGAGGTTTTTAAAAGGCAAAATCACCTTCTGGATCTCTATACTATATCGGTTTTGTAAGTTAGACATTTTTATTTACATGTTTGTCATTTGGATCCCTGAACCTACTAAAAAACAACATTTTAAACCCTTTTTGGTGAGTGTAACACACTCTCTCCCACGTCAGCTGCCACATCTGCCACGTCAGTCATGTCTGCCACGTCATTTTTAAAATAAAATAAAATAAATAGAAAAAGTATTACATTAAATTTCAAGTCATTTTTAAAATGCTACATAACAAATTAAATATTAAAATTAATTTAATTAAATAAGAAAAATATATAAATTGTAGAAAATTTTGAATAATCATGCTTTTAAAATTTGAAAATTTTGAATAATCATGCTTTAAAATTTGAAAATTTTGAATAATCATTTTTAAAATAAAAAATAATAAAAAAAGTATTACATTAAAAATAATTAAATATTAAAATTAATTTAATTAATTAATTTAAATTAGTAAAAAATTAATTTATTAAAATTCTTAACTAATTAATTTATTTAAATTAATTAATTTATCAAATTTAAAATTCTTACCTAATTTAAATAAATTTTACTTAAATAATTAATTAATTTAAATATGATTTACATATTAAAATATTTAATTTAAATTAATTATGGGGAGAGGGGATGGGTGGGGCTGGGGTGGGGTGGGGG
>NW_025855532.1:0-2874 GCF_002878395.1 Capsicum annuum
GGCCTTGAAGACTTGACCAACTTACAACCGTAATAATGGTGGCAAAATTTTGGAAAAAGGCTCAAATATGCCACTGAACTATCAGAAATAGCTCATTTATATCATCCGTTAAAAGATAGGCTCATTCATGCCATCGCCGTTATAAAACCGGTTCATCCATGCCATTACTTTTTAACGGTGGTTTTCTAAAAACTGCTTTGCCACATGGCCTCTTATTAGAGGTCCACGTTATTTTTTAATTTTTTTTAGTTTTGATCCATTAAAAATAATCCACCCGCAACCAACCTGATACAAGTATGATAATGATCATGACACTTTTGAGTATTTTCGAAGACTAGTCACTAAAGGGTTCTTTTGTCATTCCTCTATTATTTGTAATGTTGTATAAATAGAATCTTGTAGAATTTATTTTCTTATTTTATGCTTTATATTGAAGATACTACTCTAGTGAGAGAGAGTTCTCAAAACTGAAATTAGGGCATAGCATAAGGATGAATTTTCTTGTGTGTTGCAAAGCTTGAGACTTTGGTGCTTTGAGAGGTGGATGCCCTTTTAGTGTCATTGTAAGAGTTAGGTGTTTGTTGTATGAAGTGTTAAAGGTCCAAGAGTGGAATATGCTCTTGAGTTTTTAAAACTACATCAACACTTGTCTAACTATCTATCTTTATTTCTTGTCCTAATCTTGTAGTTTGTGTTGTTGTTGTTGTTGTTGTTCAAGCCGTTTGGTTATTATTGTTGTAATATTGTTGTTCTTCATCTTTATTGTCATACTATAGTTTGGTTTGCTATTGGAAATTAGGTGTTAAACACCTCATTACATGGTGTTCTTATTGTGTTCTTGAATTCGAGAGGGGTCACCAAAAGAGGTCCATAGCTCCTTGAACTAGTGGACTATTTTTGTGTTTGTTTTGTTGTGTTCTTGGGATGTCTTGTATCATTTAGTATCAGAGTAAGGTTTTATTTTGTTCCAACAAAATCAATCTTGGGATTGTTATCCTGAAAATCAAAAAAAAAAGTGAAAAGGAAGAAAAAGAAAAAAGTTACTGTTCACGTTTTTAGGGTCTGTCAAAAAACTTGATTTTTGTGTGTTTCTAGTGTTAGATCCTTGTTCCCTAACACGATTAGAGTCTAGAAATTAAAAATACCAACAAAAAATAAGTGTCAAAATAAAAAATCCCCCAAAGAAAAAAAAATTAAACCCGTTTTTAACCCTAGGTCAAATTTTGAGTTTTTTATTTTGTGTTTTTCTTGTGTTTTTAGTGTTAGATTTGTGTTCTCTAACACTATAGGAGTATAGGGTTAGAATTTGAGCTAAATTGGAGGTTATTTGAGCCATCCACCATTGTTAAGCTTGAGTTTGAAGAAACCTGAAGGAGGGATCTCATCGTGGAAGGTTGTTTTGAACTCACATGTATTTTACTTTGTAGGATTGTATTGTATTGTTATGTGTGGCGTTGTGGACTGATTGGGTATCTTGTTGGACCATAACTTGAAGGGTTATTTTTGGTATAACCACAATGAAACCCGAGGTTTCAAATGCTCAAACAATAGATAATAATGCCATCAATCTCATTTTGGCTCGCCTTGAAACTATGTCCAGAGATGTAGCTAGATTGAATGTGGGTCTTGAGAAATTAGATACGGATGTGGTATTAATAAGTGAGAGATTAGAATGTGTGGAAATCCAAAGGATCCGACCTTCCACACCTTGAAATAATTCCCCAACTAATACTCCCGGGACCATGAACCAAATGCTATATCCACCAATTGCCACAAATCCAACCAATCTAGACTCCCGAAGCCAAGAACAAGATAGACCAAACCATCCTCCACTCTACCAAGTCCAACAAGAAAGGCTTGGAACCCAAGTACCACCACCAAACCCAAACCCTCTCATCCAAACTCCACTTGACCAATGACCTCACTATCTAAATCCAATCCCTCCACTACAAGCTCCACTTAACCCAAATAGACCCATCCATGTTGAGGATTATGATAGGGGAGGACAACATGGAGGTTATGGGCCGTATGATGAAGTTTACTTGAGGGAAGAAAGACTAAGGGGTAGACATGGGGAGTTAGACCGAGAGGTGAGATATGGCCATCCAAACTGAGATGTTGGTCTCAATTCCATCAAAGTGAGTCCTTCTGTTTTCAAAGGTGAGAGTGATCCTGAAGCCTACCTTGCATGGGAGTCGTCTTGTGACAAGATCTTCCAACTTAATGATCTCACCGAAGAAAAGAAAAGTTGCTATGCTATTGCTCACTTCGAAGGGTATGCTAATACATGGTGGGAGTATGTTAAATGGTTTGGGAATGAGATGATAGGGGGACAACCTCCTCCTTGGTTTCGGTTGAAGAACCTTATGCTGCAACGGTACTTGCCCGACACTTGAATTCAAAACATGGTGGAAATTCAAAAGAAAGTTAATGGAAGTTGTAACTTGAATGTTGAAGTAGAATATGAGGATCAGAACATGGTGGAAATTAAAAAGGGTGAGTTGAGAAAATCATGGGATATATTTCCTGATTTTGGGGCTTGATTTGCGGTACGATAAGGGATGTGGGTGGGTTTCTTAGGTGTATCAGAAAAGAGACAACTATTTTGAGTAAAAAGAGATTTTTATAATTAGTTTAGTTGGATGAGATTGTAAGTAATAATAGAAACTTAAGGTATGATTATAAGTAATTTATCCTTTTTACATCCAGCATGCGAACCTGAGACCTGTAATTAAAAAAGGACTTGTATGATCCATCCCACCACAAATCTTGATGGTAAATTTTACTTGTTTTAGAGATGTTTTAATAAGTTTTTATTATTAAAAATTTCACAACATTAATTTGTATTGGTTGTTGTCATTTGGCTCTTCAGAT
>NW_025855533.1:0-3095 GCF_002878395.1 Capsicum annuum
CTCTAGCAACTCAACAATTTGTAAGAACTAATTTAAGCATAACAAATAATACCAATTTCGAATACTAAAATATTAAGTACAATCACTAAATTTAAGCAACTATTAATTAGCAAATATAGGAGACACTTTTCAATATTTTGTCAGGATAATCTCAAGATACTACAATCAAAAGAAATATAACGGAACGACAAGCTTATTCAATCTCATGAAACAAGTTACCACGATGACAAAATGAAATATGCAATTAGCAAAAGTAACATAAGTCTTCCTCTATGCATATGAAAATAGCAATATATTCAACGAACATTGGAAATGAAAAAAATTTGGGTTTCACTATTTTCTATTTCAAACAGTAAAAAATTGAAGCAAAGCACAGTGAAAAATATTTCTGAGTAATGTAAATTTTTGAGAAATATGAATTTTTTGAGTCACGTGAATATCAGTGTCGTTGGGGTGGGGAAGAGGGGTGGGGGTTGGGGTCATAAGTCACATTTGTCATTTTCTGAAAAATAACTTAACACATGAGGGAAGTCATTTTCCCACAAATTGAGGAAAATGAGTTGTTGTGGAAAATGTTTTCCAAACATTTTATTGCAACCAAACAAGGAAAAATAAGAAAACATTTTCCATCATACCAAGCACACCCTTAATTGAATACTCTATACAAAACTTATTAAAGTAATTTCCTTTTTCTTGTCTGGAGAAGTGTTTCCCCTCAATATCTAAGCTGCTCGGAAAAGATCCAAAGCCAATTTCAGAAAACAATGAAGCTTCATAGGGTCTTTCTGTCTGGGTGAAGATAGTCGACATCCTCAACGTGTCTATTTTACTAAAGCCTCTCTTTGAGACAACGCCCCAAATCATTACACCTTTTATGAGGGACGAAACTTATTCGACAAGAAATTTCATTATCTAAAGACCGTTATAGTTACAATCGTCGTTCGCTGGGGCTTGGTCGTCGGCTTGCCCTGTCATCCTTGGGTCATCATAGTATGGAAAATAACATAACCATACACTTTAACTTACCATATTTTACACAAATTTCACACTTACAAAGCAATTACAAAAATCTCAACTAATTCTGTATCTTCATTATCGGGAAGATATATCGAGAGCTAATTATGTGTCTTTACAAAGAGAAAAATGTACCTTTGTTGGATGTATTATGTATCTCGACACACCCAAAATCAGAAAAAGTATATCACGAGCTAATTTTGTATTCTTACAAAAAAAATAAATGTCTTAGCTGAATGTATTGGGAGCTAATTAGGTATCTTGACAAACTAAAAATTAGATTTTCAGTAATTAAATAAAATATCAAAATTTTCTGTAATTAAATTCCAAACTATTGGGATTTACTAGTTTAGGTGTACGCGCCTTGCGCGTGTACCTCACTTTATTGAAATCAAACATTACACTAAATAGAATATTTGTTTAAATAATAAAGATGAATACAATAATTAAATTCAACATCTTTTGGAGAATTTAATTAATTAAACCTAACTTTTACTAAAAAATTTTATCAAAGTTGATCGACATTCACCTACCACCTGTAAACTGCAACAAAACAACACGATAATAAAGACATTGAAACAATATAATTAAATCTAACCTTTACACAAAAAAATTCTCAAAGTCATCTGACACTCATCTAACACCTGTAAACTCTAACAAAATAATACGATTATAGAGATATTAAAATAATACAGCTAGACTTAACATTTACACCAAAAAAAAGCTCAAAACAGAGATGTAAAAACAATACAATTAAACCTAATCTTTACCTAAAAATTCCTCAAAGCTGACCGACATTCATCTACCACCTGTAAATTCATCTACGACCTATAAACTACAATAAAATAATACAATATTGATCATAAAGCTTTAGTTTTGATGAAAATAATTCTTGTCTGAGTGAAAATTTTGACCCTAAAGAATAACTTGAATGAAAACAAAGAACATATATATATACATACGTTGAATTCTATTATGTTGACAAAAACAATGAAGAAGTTGAGGATTAAAAAATTAAACATCCACCAATCTAGACATACAACCGAATCAAGTTAGATTAGTATCAATCATATTTTCACAATAAGTAAACCGATTTCTTCTCTAGTTTAACGTGCATCTCAATATTTATAGAAGTATTTTCTTAATAGAGTCCTATTTTAGGAGTATTTTTCTATCCTATTTTAAGATTATTTTTCTAATTCACCAGTACAAAAAAAATATTAATTGACTTTCCTTCCATATATTTTAGGAGTCTAGTTAATATAATATAAATAATTAAATAATAAATTGAAGTTTATAGTGAAAAAACAGTTTTGTCTAAAGGAAAGTCTTTTAATGAAGGACAAAAAATTCAAATCACTTTTTTAAGGGTCTTCATATTTTTAATATATTATTATAGATATAAATTATAGATTATAAATATAGATTATAGATTATAGATTATAAATGTTGTTCGCACTAATAGCATTCCTTAATGTAAGAGTATGAATTATACAAAGCCCATATATGATCTGGTATAGTGAAGGGCCGGCCTAGATTGCACACACATTGGGCCTGAAAAGTGGATGTAGTGGGCAAATTGCCATGTGGTGACCAGTTCATTCTACTATTTAAGTTGTATTCAGTTGTTCAAAAAACATTTAACTTGAAGCCAACGTTGACAAGTCTAACACAAGACATTACCTGCTCCTCCTCCACCTCTTCCTCTTCATGGTCACTTTTTACACAAAAATTTTCATAGGATGACCAATTTAAAGTTTAAACCATGTGACAAAAGAGTTGTTGGGATGATAAGCACCCATTTCCAACTTAAAATTGTCGATTCGAGTTATCAAGAAAGCAAAAAGGTGAAAGATTATAAGGAGGGTAAGAGAAAAGGTGGATGATCCTAGGAGGGCAAGAAAAAAGTTTAAATCTTGCTACTTCGTTTGTATTCATTTTTTTCTTAGAAGTATCGGCTTATTATGTAGTTTTAGATTTTACTGATGAAATTTCATGATAATGACTATTTTTTAAAGACAACCGGAAATAGTGAGCACTATATCTACAAATTCTATCATATTTCTATGGACGAACATTGC
>NW_025855534.1:0-1258 GCF_002878395.1 Capsicum annuum
CTTTAATATTATCAAAATACAGTATGAAAAGCTTATTGTCCAGGTATATATGGCCGATTGCATATTATAACAAGAAGGATATTTTTTAGATACTTCCATTGTAATGCAGCTAAGCTTTCTATAGTTTTTCTTTTCTTGTTTAAACTTAAAGACATATTTAGAAATTAGAAACAGCCCGTTCATTCATAAACTTTCAATTTCTTTTGCACATGCCCGAATATTAATTTTTGACCAACTAACTATTTTTGACATGGGTGGATTAGTGAATTGGTTACGGATTCATGTGAATCTAATAGTCAAGTGTGTGTATATATATATATATATATTTAGTGTACGTGCATTGCACGTGTTGTTTAATGTTTTTTAAAAAAATTACATGTACATTAAGTAACTCCTTATTACTATGTAAGATCTAATTTGTAAATCCATTGTATCAAATTTGAGTCCATAATTTCTGTTAGTTCTTTCAAGTGTCGTATTCATCGAGCCACCCTACATTTCCCAAATATGACAAACTTACAAAAATTATGGTTCAATCGTCATGCCTTTTGAAGATAATTTTTGTGTAGTCTGTAAAGCATAGCCTTATCGCTATCTTTGTAGAGTAGAGAGACTGTTTTTGATAAACCCCCCGTTAATTTATAAAAAGTATGATTTAATTTTTATGCCTCCAATCTTAAAGATAATTTTTCAATATAATCTCATATGTGGAGTCTGCGGAGGATGGAATAAATACTTTATCATTGCCTTTATAGGGTAGAGATCTTGTTTTCGATAGACCTCGGTTAACTTACAAAAATTATGATTCAATAGTACACAAGGCTCCAATAATATTAACTCATGCTTTAATTTTTGACGCATAGGGTACCAATTTTTAATATCAACTTTTAATCATGGTAAGCAACAGAGATATATGAAGACCATATATGTGCAGAGGACGGTCATGTTTTGTCAAGAAAATTAAGTCAAAAGGCAGATTTGTTAGGATTTTCTGTTTTAATTTTCTTACCATATTTGATTTTACTTTCTTTAAAGAAAGTTAAAGTAATACCATAATTATTTTACTCTTCCACAAAAGTGAATATAATTTTTTTTCATATTTGACTAACCTCTTTCTTGGAGGAAAAGTTTTGTACATTTATAAATAGAAGATGCCTCTTCTCCTAACATAACACAACAACATTCATACTGTAGTCATTAAAGAGCTTTGTTTTGAGGGTATTTTATGTTTTTCAATATTATTTCTAATATGTAAATC
>NW_025855535.1:0-1192 GCF_002878395.1 Capsicum annuum
TATATATTCGGCATGATATATAATTAAGTGGGAGTGGAGAGATTTTTTGGTAATTGTATGAGAGGTGGTCGAAACCACCTCTTCTATATTATAGAAAAATCCAAACGTGTGGAATTATGTCTAGTTACGGGAATTTAATTTATAATTAAATTATAAATTAAAATAATATAATTTTCTTAAAAAATATTTCTTTTGTTTTAATTTGTTTGTGTTATTAAATAAGCATTTGAACATGTGATTTTATCTCATGCTATTAAATCATGATATGAAAATTCAAATTCTTCAAAATTTCATTTGAGAAATTTATATTGTGATTCGAAAATTTTCAAATATAAAAAATTGACCCACAAAATTATATTTTTTTAAAATAAATTATCTACACCACCAAAGATGACCTAAATTCTTCTTCCCGGTGTATTATAGCACTAGTTTAGGTATGCGCGTCTTGAGCATGTACCTCACTTTAATGAATTCAAATATTACATTAAATAGGATATTTGTTTAAATAATAAAGATGAATACAATAATTAAATTTAATATCTTTTGAGTATGTAAAGATGGAGAATTTATTTATTAAACCTAATTTTTACCAAAAATATTTTTAAAAGTCGATCAACATTCATCTACGACATGTAGATAACAACAAAATAATACGATAATAGAGATATGAAAATAATACAACTAAACCTAACCTTTATATAAAATAATTTCTCAAAGTCGGCCAACATTTATCTACCACCTGCAAATTGCAGCAAAATAATACAATAAAAGTGATATCAAACAATACAATTAAACTTAAATTTTACACACAAAAATTTCTCAAAGCCGATCGAGATTCATCTAGAAACTATAAACTACCACAAAATAACAAACTAATAGAGATATTACGATAATAGAATTAAACCTAACCTTTACCTAAAAAAAAAATTCAAAGTCGATCCACATTCATCCAACGTATTTAAATTAAAATAAAACAATAAGATAATAAAGATACCAAAACAATACAATTAAACCAAACCTTTACACAAGAAATTCTTCAAAGCCAACCGACATTCATCTACGACCTGTAAACTATAAAAAAAAAAATTGTGATTACAAAACTTCGATTTTGATCCAACTAATTCTTGTCTGAGCAAAAATTTTGACCCTAAAGAATGATTTTGAATGAAAATAAAGAAGATATACATATATA
>NW_025855536.1:0-1810 GCF_002878395.1 Capsicum annuum
TTTTTTTTTTTTTTTGCAATTTACAAGTGATTGATAAATGTTGGTCGACTTTGGAATTTTTTTTTAAGGTTAGGTTTAGTTATATTATTTTGATATCTCTATTATCGTATTATTTTGTTATTGTTTATAGGTGATAGATGAGTGTCGGACGACTTTGAGAATTTTTGTGTGTGTAAAGATTAGATTTAATTGTATTATTTTGATGTTTCTGTCATCGTATTGTTTTGTTGCAATTTACAGATGGTAGATGAATGTCAATAGATTTTTAAAAATATTTTCGGTAAAGATTTAGTTTAATAAATAAATTCTCCATATTTAAATACTCAAAAAATATTAAATTTAATTATTACATTGATCTTTATTATTTAAATAAATATCCTATGTAATGTAATGTTTGAACTCATTAAAGTGAGGTAGACTTGCAAGGTGCGTACACCTAAATTAGTATATATATATATATATATACACGGATAAAGTGTAATTTGAAATATTCTTATTGGGTTATCAGCTTACTCAATAACCCAATAAGAAAAAATCGGACCGAATCAATAACACAGTAATTTTTTTTATATAAAATCATTAAAAAATCATTAACCTAATAACAATAAACAATTACATTTTTATCGATTCAATTTTTGCACACCGCTAATTCACACTTTCAACTAACAAAGTTCTTCAAAAGTCGCCCTCGTGCCTTATTTAATTACTACAATTAAAAATATTTGAAGACTAATTATAAAACTAAATCCATATGGTCCAACAACTAACGCACTATCCCCCATAATTCTGAATTATAAGAGGTCTGAGTAATTTGTTACATGTATTATAATGCACTCATGAGTCCCTTGATTGTTGATTAGATTTATATACATTAGTTTTATAAGATTTAGTTACTCGTTTTCCATGCATAAAATTGTACTGCACTTAATATATAACTTTTATATATTTTAGTTATAGGAGATTATAAAATAATAACCAAAACAGTAATTACTGTACTGAATTTTAGATTAAGCAATTTAACGTTACCAAACATAATATGAACTTGCTAGCTTTAATAAATAAATATTTTCCTTCCTAACTAACAACCCTAATGACCTCTTACGTGAGAATCTTAATAGCTTAATTAATTGACGATGATTCAATTTTTCCACCTTCTAATTTTTTTTTTTCCATTTCAAATAAATAAATAAACAATAAAACGATCCCTCAATTTTTTTCCAAAATAAAATAAGACTAACCATTCATTTCAAATTATATTCTCTGAACAATTGGATTATCCAAATAAAAAAAAAAAAGATTTTTCAAATTGTATCTAACAGTATTCTTTTGGAACAATTTTATCACCTCTTTTAGCATGGTATAAGGATATACATCTTTTGTTTCTCATTGTCGTGTATATTTTAGAGTTCAACTACTTCAAATTCGCACATTATAAAATCCATTTTTAAAGATTATGCTCTCAACAAAATCTTTTTTATATCTGAAGCTCAAATTCGAGATTTTAATAAAAGGGAAGGAATTTCAACCATCCCACTGAAATCTATACATGTTGGTAGTACAAGGATATGTTCATCTTTGTCCAAATTTTGACATTTTAAAATGAGTGAAGCGTGAAACACACACTTACAATATTTTGATTTTTTTGAATTTCATACTTAAACGTGTGTCAATTTCTTACATGAACTATCACTAATTATTTTTTAGAACATACCTTAACTCTTAATTGTTTTTCATAATTGAATTTTTAGATAGGAAAAATAAATAATTAATAATTTAACTCTATTTTGATAAATAATTAATGATAATTCAA
>NW_025855537.1:0-2501 GCF_002878395.1 Capsicum annuum
AGATCCTTAGAAAAGTGATTTGAACTTTTTGCCCTTCATTAAAAGACTATTCTTTAGACAAAACTGTCTTTTTACTATTTTTTAAATTTATTATTTAATTGTTTTTTATTATATTAACTAGACTTTCTAAAATATATGGAACTCCTAAAATATATGGTAAGAGAATTAATTAATATCTTCTTTTCTACTAGACTCCCTAAAATATATGAGACTCTAAAAATATATGGTAGGAGAATTATTTAATATTTTTCTTTCTACTATCAATTAAAAAATATACTTTTAAAATAGGACTCTATTAATTAAGAAGATACTTCTATAAATATTGAGATGTACGTTAAACTAGAGAACAAACCGGTTTGCCTATTGAGAGAATATGATTGATGCTCATCTTACTTGATTTGATTGTATGTCTAGATTGGTAGATGCTTGATTTTCTTAACCCTCAACTTATTCACCATTTTTATCAGCATAATAGAATATTTTCAACATGTGTATATATATATATATATATATATATATATATATATATATATATATTTGTTTTCATTCAAAATCATTCTTTATGGTTAAAATTTTCACTCAGACAAGAATTAGTTGGATCAAAATCGAAGCTTTTTGATCACTATTATATTATTTTTTTTTATAGTTTACAGGTCGCAGATGAATGTCGGTTTACTTTGAAAATTTTTTTGTGTAAAGGTTAGGTTTATTGTATTGTTTTGATATCTTTATTATCTTATTGTTTTATTTTAATTTACAGATGCTAGATGAATGTGGGTCGGCTTTAAAATTTTTTTTAGGTAAAAGTTAGTTTAATTGTATTATTGTAATATCTCTATTAGTTTGTTATTTTGTGGTAGTTTACAGTTCGTAGATGAATCTCAATCGGCTTTAAGAAAATTTTGTGTGTAAAATTTAAGTTTAACTGTATTATTTTGATATTACTTTTATCGTATTATTTTGTTGCAGTTTACAGGTGATAGATAAATGTTGATCGGCTTTGAGAATTTTTTTTTAATGTAAAGGTTAGGTTTAATTGTATTATTTTGATAAGGTTTAATTGTATTATTTTGATATCTCTATTATCGTATTATTTTGTTATTGTTTACAAGTGGTAGATGAGTGTTGGACGACTTTGAAAATTTTTTTGTGTATAAAGATTAGATTTAGTTATATTATTTTGATCTCTCTATCATTGTATTGTTTTGTTGCAATTTACAGATGGTAAATGAATGTGGGTCGACTTTTAAAAATATTTTAAAGTGAGGTACACGCGCAAGACGCGTACGCCTAAACTAGTATATATATATATATATATATATATAATATTGTACTCTTTCAATAAAATTCGCTTTCATTATGTATCCCTACCTCTCTCTCCTTTTCATGTATCTTTGATTTTTTGTCTTCAATTTAAAATTTTAATATATATTTGAAAGTTTCGAATGGTAACAACACAAGAAAACAATCTCAAAAGAAATTTGTAGTGAAGACAAGTTATGGCAATAGGTTTCAAATATTTGATGACTTTTGGTTGGTAAGACTTAAAAAAATTACTCCAAGTTACCATATAGAGTTTCAAAAAGCAAGTTCATGGTGAAATTTAATTCCATGAATCATTGTCTTTACTAATAAAGAATTGTGGCTTGCAAATAGGATAAATTTTTATAACTTATTTTGAATTTTGATTTTGTTATCTTATAACTTCATGAAAATAGTTCTTTTTGGTGCGTGCCAAAGATTAGAA
Source organism: Capsicum annuum (assembly GCF_002878395.1). Lineage (NCBI taxonomy): Eukaryota > Viridiplantae > Streptophyta > Magnoliopsida > Solanales > Solanaceae > Capsicum > Capsicum annuum. The sequence goes on from NW_025855537.1 coordinate 1,748, forward strand.
CTAACATCCCACTATTTTAATTTTTGTCGTTAAAAATATTATATCATAAATTTGACAAGTTATTTTATAATCGCACGAAGTGCGATCAAATTCACTAGAATAACACTCTAAACCAATTTATGTGTTTTAAAAAAATTAAAGATCCGTGTAAATTTTCACTCCTCCTCAATAAACATTTTGTAAGAATTCAATTTATGGTAGGGATATAAATCGAGCGAGGCATAAAAGATATGTCTCAACCTGCTAAGCTTTTGACAAAAACTTAGAGAAAACAAAAATGGCTTCGGAGAAAAAAATTATCCAAGCATATTGTATTTTAATATTTTATTGTTGAAAATGAGTATTAAGTTACTAAAACATTTAAAAGGATGTTATTGAAACTATATCCCCTCAAGAAAAAAAAAAACAAAAAAATAGGTGCTTAGTTATTTCCCATTAATTTTTCTGTTTCTATGTTCTTTCTATGCTTGTCATAATGCAATGGGGTCGCATTTTATTTATTAAAAATATCTATCTCTTTTTCATCTCTCATTCACAAACATCTATTCAGGGTGAAATAATATTGATCATTACACGAAATATTTAAAGAATAAATTACACATCAAACGTATATATACGTCCAAGGAGGTCGAATATAATAAAGACAAATTTCAATAGACACACCCGGAAAAAAAGCTAGATGATTTTTTTTATTTATCTAAATTTTAATGGATAGAATTAATGCGATATTTGTGTCGATGTAAAATAAGTAATT
>NW_025855538.1:0-3162 GCF_002878395.1 Capsicum annuum
GTACAAATATATTTTTTGCTTTTTAAAAAAATATATATAAAAATAATATGTTTATTGAATTATTTTCTTAAAAAAAAATATAATTTCTTATGTGGCAATGACATGGCACTGATGTGGCACTGATTTGGCAATTACGTGGGGCGCGTGCACTTCACTCTCCGTATTGAGAGTGGTATAATTTTTTTAGGGTGGAAAAAAATTCACTTGAAAGTTGTTAAGGGAGGTAAATAATTGTCCGATTAGTTTAGGGTCTAAAATAAGTTTTGGCTACAAGTTTAGGAGTGTTTCGATGTATTATATCTTAAAAATACTACTTTAAAGATTATAAATACAACATATATACATTACATATTATACTACTAACAGCTGTAAAAGATATACATACATATATACATTGATTCAGTATATACTACTTAAAATAATATATAAAAAATATACATATTATATATATATATATATATATGAGTTCAATATATACTATTAAAATACTACTTTAAAAGATATACATGCAACATACATACATTACATATTATACTACTTTAAAAAATATACATACATATATACATTTAATATATACCACTTAAAACACTACTTAAAAGAATATAAATACAACATATATACATTCAATATTATACTACTTTAAAAATTATACACACATAGATATATTCAATATATACTACTTAAAATAATATAAAAATATATATATTCAACAACATAGATTACTACTAAATAAAATCTATGTAGAATATATTCAACAACATAAACTACTACTTAAAAGAATATACATACAATATTCAACATCATATACAACAACAACAATATACCCAGTATATTTTCATATAGTGGAGGCTGGATTTAACAACATATACTTTTTTAAAAAATAATATTTAAATATATTCGAGTATTAACATATACTACTTAAAAGTTAAACTTATATAGAATTAATACCAGTTTAAGTAATATTTGCTAATATTACTTTTCAATATATCCTATATGTTTGTTATGTTTATATAAAATTTGATAATAATATATTAAAAGTATTTAATTCATATAAGATATTCAACTTAAATGAAAAAAATATGTAAAGAGTAATTGAACCTTGTAGTTGATTAATTAAAATGATTCAAAACTTTATAAGTTAGAAGATTGCAATTACATCTCACTAATTTCATAAAGTTAAATATTTAAATCGAAATATGAAAAAAATTAATAAATTAAATGATTAATTGACAATTTTAAAAATTTTGCATTTTTTTTTTCAATTCACTCATGTTAATATTAAAGAAAATGGGCTGGAGATTGTCAAAATCAATGGGACCAAAGTCATGCATTGGACTTGATTGTGTTAAATTCTCCCTTGAAGCTATTATTTTTTCAAGATCTTGTTCGTCTGTCGGCTCCACGAACGTTTCTTGATTTCTTCATTTCGTTCTAATCCAGTCTCTAAGACAAGCTAGGACATTGATGGCATTGTCTCTCAATGAATGTCGTTTTCTCCAAGTTACTGTCGTTCTTGACTAAAAGTGTTCTCTGACGCAACGGTTGACATTGGAACATCCAATATATCTCTAGTTAATCTTGAAAGCACAAGATATTATTTTTCATTGTTCTTTCACCATTCGAGTGTGTTGATCATTCCTCTACAATTCTCTGTAGGTTGTCTACGGTAATACCTAAGCTCTTCCCAACTAACTATTCTTTGTATTGAAGGTGACACACTATTTCAAACTGATAAATCAAAAACACAATAAGCAGGAATAATATGTGTCTGTCTTTTAGGAGATGATGGCTCCTCTAAAGGATGGGGAGTGGAAGTAAGAGTAATATGTGACGATAAAGTATTGTCAAGTAAAGCAGAATAATGATTATATAATGTGTCGATGTAATTATTCGCATCAGACATAGTAGTAAACAAAAAATATTCTTCTTTAGGTTGTACTTCTAAAGAAGAATAATTAAGAGAAGCAAATCGAACATAATATTATATTTCATACATGAATTTATTATAGCACCAATCAAGTAAATAAGGGAAAGCAAATAAAAATATTTTTAAAATTTATCAATCATTGCAGCAATAGTATCTTCATAATCTGATTTAGACTTATATTCGTTAAGCAATAAAGAAATGTCGGCTAAATAAGCTAAAATATTATCAACAATAGGATAATAAATAGCAAAAAACTCAACCGTAGCTTGATAATCAGAATCATGTAACATACACTCAAGAAAAGCACCAGCTTGGTTAAAAGTCATAGGAATAGAAATTTATAAATATTGCAAGTATTTAAAAAATCATAAGTAGAATTTCATTTAATAGCTACTTCTTCCGGCATTAATCTCGATCTAAGTCCTATTTGTTGACATTTTATTTTAAATTCTGTAAGTCTAATTTTTCTATTATTTTCTTGAATAAAGTTAACTGCAAGCCTAACTTTTTCAAGAGCAAACTCAAAAAAGGAAAGACCATCTTTTACCATTCAATTATATATATGACAAGCACACTTAACATGAAATATTTTGAAAAATGGTGGAGAAAGTTTAATTTTTAACAGTTCAATAACAGTCTTGTTGTTAGATGCACTATCAAAAGATATACATAAAATTTTATTATACCATAATATCATGTAACTTTCATAATAGATTTAGAAATAAATTTAGCAGTGTGACTACAATCTTCATCATACAAAAATGCTAAAATACTTTTTTGTATAACAAAATTACTATCTACCCAATGACAAGTAATTGTTAAATAATCATTTTTATTACCAACATGACCAAGATCAGAAGTTAGAAAAACTCTACATGAAGGATTTTTCAATAATACAGATAAATAATAAGCATATTGTGCATGAAGTTTAAAAATATCGAACCGACAAGTACTTCTAGGTAGAGGTGTACATAGGTCGGGTTGGTTTGGTTTTCTATTGAAAAAAATATTAATTATGTCGGTTTATTAAAACTATAAACCAAATCAAACCAACATAAAATCGATTTTTTCGATTTAGGTTTTAGTCGGTTTTTTCGATTTATCTCGAGGTTTTTTTATAATCTTTATTTTTTATAATTATATTGTGATTGAAGTTTAGATCAAGTATATTTTCACTCATGTGCTAATGAAAAACCACAATTATGAAAAATTGAGGAGCGAAAAACTCTCTTGAA
>NW_025855540.1:0-1598 GCF_002878395.1 Capsicum annuum
ATATACATATACATATACATATACATATACATATACATATACATATAAATCAATTTAAGAGGAAAGGCCTAAAGACCAAATCAACAATACAATTAAACATTCATAATGCATAATAAAGTCATGTATTTCAAAATTCCTTTCTAAAATTCATGCTTGAAAACCTTTAAATCATGTTCTAGTATTTACAAGCCCATGTAGTTTTTAGGGTAAACTCCAAGTACCTCTATTTTGGAAAATAATGGATGATTCTTGAAGCTTACGGATTGGGGATTCCAAATCTCTAATTATCTTCTCAAACCCACGATTGAATCTTGAGTTATTTGGGATACTTGTTTGAAACTCTTATGAATGTTCTTGGAGTAATTTGATCAATATGGGTGTATTTTGGTGTATTTGGGATTAAATCCTGTGTTTAACATGATTAGGGAATAGGAAATACCCATTTTGCCCCTAAAAGACGGAACTGGAAGTATAGATTTTTGGCCCAAGGCTATACCCTGGGCGGCGCCCTACTTGGACCCCCGGTCTAGCCTGGGATGTGCCTTGCTTAGACCTCTGATCTAGCCTGGGCGGCGGCCTACTTAGATTGGTGGTCTAAGCGAGGCTGCGTGGGCTTATAGCCTTTTGCTACTAGTTTGGGGGTCCAAACACCCCCTAACGCTATTCAAAAAATTCCAAAACTTGTTCAAGATGTACTATGAGCTTGCCCAATCGTAACACAACTTGAAAATTGAAAATCAGATGTCGGGAAGGTCAAAAATAAAATCTTTGAGGATTGAGAGTTAAAAATGAGACTAAGTCTCTTTGACACTTAAATTTTTTTTCTTGTCTTAGCTCATTATGCATGCTACTAAGAGCTAATAAACGCACGAACTTTTACGGGGTGTTACGGTATTGATCCATCAAACTCATTTTTTGATAAATCCAATAGTTGAAGTTGTGAACAATTTGAGAAGCTTGTAGTCATATGACCGTGAAGCTTGTTTTTGGATAGATAAAACCCTTTGAGTATTGGGAGACCATTGCATAAACCATTGGGAAGGCTTCATGATAAGCTATTGATGGCAAGTGCAATGACTTCAATTCTTGAAATATTGAAAATTGTGAAAGATATAGAACCTGTAAGTTGATTAACTTGTATGGATAGCACTTTCATGTCGTGAAGATTGCCGATACCTTCTGGAATGTTTCCTTGAAGTGAATTATAAGATATCTCCATAGTCTCCAACCTTGAGACATTCGAGAGAGATATAGGAATAAAGCCTACGAGCTTGTTACCCCTCAAGTTTAATACTTTAAGGTTTATAAGGCTTCCAATCACTTTTGGGATTTGATCCTCTATGGAATTGAATTTCAGATTAAAAGTCTCAAGTTTGGAAATATTCGAAAATGAAGAAGGGATGGAACTAGTGAAACCATTATTTCCAAGGTTTAGTACTTGAAGTTGGTGTAAAAACCCAACCCAAGAGGGAGCCTCCCCGCTGAAGCTGTTGAAAATTAAATCAAGAAACATAAGTCGATGCAAATGTGCCATTTCTTGAGGCAAATTTCCATGGAATTTGTTGCTTCCCAAGTCTAGAGAAACAAGAAATGTGAGG
>NW_025855541.1:0-1092 GCF_002878395.1 Capsicum annuum
CTATGGATGAGGAGGATAAGAGTTTTTAGGCGGTTGCTTCGCAAGTACAGGGAGTAAGAAGATTGACAAGCATATGTACTATGACATGCACATGTACCGGGGAAAGAAAATTTGCAAGGAGGAAGGAGCGTTTTGCTCAGGGACCAGGGGAGAGGCCAGTACAACTTGCAGCAGCGGCTGCGGCCACCGCCCAAGCCCAACCAACCCAGGGATCTAAGAAGTCAAAGAAGTAAGGAAGATATGGCCATGGGGCTTTTAAACAAAAAGGCTTGATTTTATTTTTGTTTTTTGTTCTTGATAGCATGGGAGTTTGAGTTGTCTTTCTTTATTTTACTTCAAGAGAACATTACATGAGTTTGAGAGCAGCTTAGCAGCTTTAAAGTGATACGTTATTCTTATTGTATCTGAGTTATTCCTTTTCATCATTAACTTTGATTATTGTTCTGCCAAAAAAATATATATTAGCTTTGTTTATGAATTTACTTATTACACTTTTTATTTTTTAAAAAAACTTCATTTGATTTGACATTTTTATTTTTATATGTATGATGTTAACAACTATTTTTTTATATTCGAATCTAAATTCAAGTAAATGATATTTCTTATTATGATTTTATAAAATTAATTAAATACTTTCTTAAAATTTTTAATACATGATGTTAGAATAAATAATTTTTATTTTAAGTAAACTTTTATTATTAGGATTTAAGTTTGAATTGTGATTGAGGAATTTAACAAAATATTATTATTCATAAATTTTAAATTAAAATAAATAAATATTTTTTTTTACAATTTGCAATATTTTAACTCATTTATTTTTAAGATATAAATAAAATATTTTATAGTAAAAGTATGAATGAAAGGTAACAAAAAGACAAAAAAGAGTATAAGTAAAAAGAAGAAAGATATTTTTAAATATTTTTTGATAAATTAACTAAACAGAGAGAATTAGCTAAGCATGAATAGGAAAATAAAATAAAAAAGTAAACGTCAATATATTAGAAGAAATATACATATTTGTACACATATAAAATAATAAAAAAATTCATGTTTTAAATTTAAGCATGTATTTGTATAAATTATTTTTAAAAA
>NW_025855542.1:0-2827 GCF_002878395.1 Capsicum annuum
TTATCCTTACTCGTTGCAACTTTATAAGCCTCTCTATTCACCCGCTTCTCCTCTTTATCCTTAATCTCAATCAACTTAACATACGCCCCCTTTTTAGCCTCCACTTTCTTCTTAACTTCCTCATTCTACCACCAGTCCCCCTTATGTCGACCTGCTTGACCTCTCGAAATACCCAAACCTCTCTAGCCGTCTCCCGAATGCAGCTGGCCGCCTTATCCCACATGACATCCACATCCCCCTACTCTTTCATACCCCCAAACCTGCCACCTTTGCCCTTATCTCCAGCACACTAACTGGCGTCAAGCTACCCTACTTAATTCTAGGCTGCCCCTCACCGGCCCTACTCTTCTTGCTCTTTCTGATACATAAGTCCATCACCAGCAGCCTGTGCTGATTCGATAGATGTTCACTCGAAATAAATTTACAATCCTTACAGAGAACCCTATCCCCTTCCTAGGCAGCAGAAAGTCAATCTGAGTCTTGGCTGATGTGCTTCAAAAGGTAATAAGGTGGTCCTTCTTCTTCGAAAAGCTCGATTTCACATCCACTAGCCCGAAGGCCCTTGCCAAATCCAACAGAGAAACTCCCTCACCATTTCATTCACCGAAACCAAACCTTCCATATACCTTATCATAACCTCTTGGAGAAACTCCAATGTGCCCATTAAAGTCCCCCGCTATGACAATCTTCTTCGAGTTAGGCACGTTTCTCACCACCTCATCCAAACCCTCCCAAAAACTCATTTTCGCCTCCTCTCCTAAGTCCACCTGCGATGCATACGCACTATACACATACAGTGTAAACCCCCCAATGATCAACTTAATCGTCATCATCTTATCACTGACCCTCTTAACCTCCACCACCTGCCCTCTTAGCTCCTCATCCACTAAGATTCCCACTTCATTATGACGCCTCTCACTGCCTGAGTACCATAACTTAAAACCATCCATATCCCTGGCCTTAGTATCTACCCACTTAGTCTCCTGAACACACGCAATAGTAATCCTCCTCTTCTTAAGAAACTTCACCAACTCTACGGACTTACCCTGAAGGGTCCTTATTTTCTAAGACCCTACCCTCAACCTATCTTCTCTCGCCTGTCGCCTATCTCTACCACCACACACCGCCCCAGCCCAAACACCCACCCTAGACCCCACGCCTATACTATCCCTCCTCTCTTCACCCCCACTCGAAGTTACCCCCAACCCCAACCCCCTCGAACATGACCCTATTCCACCATCCATCCCTACGGTCACTACTTAAGAACCAAAACCAATCCCAAACAAAGCCCCAACCTGATACACAGGAATACACAAAAACAAAGCACCAAAAGGGAAGCAGGAAAAGAGAAAAGCAGTAAAGAAACAGTAGTCGCTCACAAAAAACCCAATCCGGCCTAGCAGACTAGAACAACACAATATATATCCACCAATCAGCTAAAGCAGACCGTCACAATTATACTCACAGGAAATAAAATACTACAAATAAAACAGTAAAATAATAACTAGTAAAAGTATGCAAACAGCAACAAACTAAAACAAACTAGTAGCAGGGAAATTAGAGCACACTAATGGCCTAGCACCAAGGACAACAAAACCAATAGTAAAAGCAGTGCAAACTACGACAACAAACAGTACGAACAAATTAAATGCAAGTCAAGATACGGAAAAGTAATAGTAGAATTAGTAAGAAAAATGAAATAGCAAAAGGGTAGAAGTCATCGAGTTACGCTTGTAGCCAAGTCCTCTTTTTCTGCGTGGTATGTTGAATCTCAACAAATTGATGCCGAAACTGTTCACCGAGATAGTCTCACAGGAGTTTTGCCAGAAGTGCCGTCGGAGTCAGATTTGATACTGGCGGAATCAGATCCAGACAGAACCAGCCAAACCTTCAAATAGGCCCACCGGAATCGATCACTTGTGACCAGAGCAGCGCCTGCCTATGTCGTCGGAGTCTAGCAGCCAGTGACCTTGACTACCGGCGAAAAACTGGTTGGTTCGAGCTACGGAGAGTAACAGAAAAAGGGAGAGATAAAATGGTAGAGAGAACTGGGGAGAGAGAAAGAGGGAAGGAGGAAGAGTATGCTTGCCTATTATCGGCGCTCCGACGCTGTCGTCGGAGTCAGCCGGTTAAGGGTGTTGTTGGCTTAGTGAATGTTAAAACAGTGAGTGTTAGAGAAAACATTAGCATACGGAGAGGGAGCGTTCATTAAATACAGTTATAAAGAAATATAATTGTTTTATAGAATATATGTAAAAATTGCATTGTTATTGTATAAAATATGTATCCTTATAAGATATATATAAAAACTGTAAAGAGTGTGTATAAGAACTATATAATTATTGTATAAATACATATCGGAATAATAATTGCAGCTAAAGGTTGTAAGACATTGAATAATTGTTATATAAAATATTTATATGTATATAATGTATATAGAAACTGCATAAGTATTAGATAGAATATGTATAGATGTTGTGTAAAATCTCTCTCTCTCTCTATATATATATATATATAAACTGTATATTTATTCTATTGAATATATATGTGAATGATTATTGCAGCTAAAAATTGTATAAGATGTATATAGAAATTGTATCTATAATTTATATTTATATTTATAATTTATTAAAAATTGTGAAGACCCTTAGAAAAGTGATTTGAACTTTTTGTCCTTCATTAAAAGACTCTCCTTTAGATAAAATTGTCTTTTCACTATTTTTTAATTTATTATTTAATTATTTTTATTATATTAACTAGACTCCTAAAATATATGGGACTCCTAAAATATATGGAAGAAGAATCATTTAATATTTTTCCTAAAATA
>NW_025855543.1:0-3546 GCF_002878395.1 Capsicum annuum
TGGCTGCTACTACACGGGGAGCGTACCTAGCTAACTGAGTTAACTTAAGGGCATATTCTTTTACGCTCATGCTACATTTTATAAGCTTGATTTATTATAACAATTTAGCCTCCTTCTGCTCTATGAGAAAGAACCTATCTAAGAAAGCCTTAGCAAACTCTTCCCAATCTATGGGATCTATATCTGTACCCCTTGTCTACCTTTCACTATTTGAACCTTATATGGGATATATCTTATAGCTAATAGGTGGCTAACTTGGCACTCTCGCTGGAAGTCACTCCCATGATGTCTGTGACTTTCTGAACCTATTCGAGGAACTCTTGCACATGCTTTCTTGACTTATAATTAAAGAATAGGGGAGGATTCAGTCAAGTGAAGTCTGAAATCCTAGTTGCAACAGAATTTTCCATTGGGTTGGCTGGAATAGTAACTGACCATTTATTTTGAGCTGCGACTGAACTAGATAGAGTAGTAAATACAGTCCTGAATTCTGCATGAAAGACATACTCATCCAGAGAATGTGGCTGGATAGGCTGAGGTGCTAACTAATATTCGATTCCCCTTTCATTAGTCCATTTGGGAGGCATGTTCTATAAATAAAAGGAAGAAGCAGATTAAGCTGAGAGGTTAACTTTGATCCTATACTCACTGGCACTATATGAACACTGAAAGAAGGGAAACTATTCCTAAAACATCCCATAGCCTCCTACACATAAGTGTAGTGCACAACCCACCTATGTACAAGACTCTACTAGATGCAGTTTTTCATACTTTCTAGGACACTATTGAAACTTAGGCTCTGATACCAAATTTGTAACGCCCTGAATATGGTACCCGGAATGCTACACGATGCCTATGACCCTGAAGGACCACAAGCTAACCCATGACTGATATCTATAACTGAGCACTGAATAATATACTAAAATTATGCAGAATCCGTAAAAGCTGTAAGACCATAAGGTTTAAAATTAAATAAATGTCTGATAAAACAATGTTTAAAAATAATATAACAAATACCAAAACAAATCTGAAGTAACTCTCTAGCATGCTATTGTATGAAGGCCTCTAAACTAAACTAAAGAAGGAGTTGAAGGAACATGTCTCCAACTAACTCCATTTACTGATACAGAACTGAGATAATAAATAATAATAAAGAAATCATATTATCTTGTAATGATGAGGGAACATTATAAATCTACTATTGCTAGAATCTAAAATACTACTGATACTCTGGAGCGCGTGCTTCTGAACCTAAGGCATAAAGTAAAACACCATACCATAAATATGTCATTATGTTGGAATGTACTAGTATGCAAGTGAGGTAGGTTGAATGCAAGGGGTTCATATGCATGATCAATACTAACTGACTGACTAACATGAACATAAGAATACATGCATGAATACATAACTGTGACTGACATCATCATAGGATTGAATACTAAGTTCTGACTACTGATTCTACTGATAATAAGGATTTACTGATACCTGAGTTTACTATTACTGGAAAAAAGATTAACTATACTACTGGTAAGCTGACAACTGAGTTTACTAATATGGATAATTTGAATATTTGTTTCTGATAGTTTTGATTATGAAGAACTGATTTGATTCTATGTATTGGACAGCCCTAAGTCTAAGTACTGATAACATGAGTTTCGTATGACTAGTATATTGATAACGAGCCACTGTATCTAATAGTCTAAGTTCTGATAGAACTAGCTAAATTTTGTACTATACTGAGTGACTGTATCTGACACTCCTGAAATCTATAAAAGTATTTGAAATTGAGACTGTGAGAGGTAATCATATAATCGACATTCCTCAGAACTGACTGCTGGGGTCTAACTTGTAACCCCAACTGAAAGGCTATTAGTATTATACAACGGGTTAAGGTAAGTTGTAAGTAAACCCTCTCTAATAGGGAGCTTTTCTGTCATCCTCTCCTGAACGGAAAAACTATAATGAGATGTATTAGTAGCCCTATGTAACACCTCGATTCGCTAAACCAAAATGCTACATGGTGCTCATGACCCTGAGGGACCACAAGCTAATCCATGACTGATATTCGTACCTGTATACTGCAAATCATGATATAATAATGTGAAATACATGGAACTGTAAGGCCATAAGGTTCAACTGAATACAATCACGTAGGTGAAAATACCTAAAACAACTCAATCTGAATGTGAATCTGAACATAAATCTAAAAGTAGATCTGAAAGCCTCTAAACTTTCTGAATAAGGATTTGAAGGAACATGTCTCCAACTAACTCCATAAAACTAAATTGAAGAAACAAATAAATAAATCAAATCATAATGTCCTCAAATCAATGAGGATTCACTGTGTCTCTACGACTGGAATGCTACTGCAACTGCTGGGCTGGAGCTCATGTCTCGGAACCTATGGTGTACAATGAAAAAAAGTACTATAGCATAAATGCATCAATACAATTGGAGTACGGAGTATACGAAGAAGGTAGGCTAAATATAAAGGGTTTCATGCATGAGAAACACTGACTGACTAATATGAACGTGGGAGTGCAAACACACATATATAGAAACTGGGACCATGAATACGTGATAGCATGACCTGTAAGCTAATACATGGTTTACCGATAACAGTCATGACTAATACTGAAATTGATAACATGGACGACTGTATCTAACAGTCCTTTATATACTGAAATCTGAAGAACGCCCTGAGTTTTTTTATTGAGACTGAGACTAAAACTGATAACATAGACGACTATATCTAACAATCCAATATATACTAAAATCTGAAGAACGCCCTGAGTTCTTTTACTGGCACTGATACTGATACTGTGGGAAGTAGTGTTTAACCGACATGCTCCATGTATGCCATTATGGCTAAGCTGGGGTCCAATATCTACCCCGACTAGAGAGGTGTCAATACTATGCCACGGGTAAGGACAATTTGTGAGTGACCCTTATCTGGCGGGTACTCAATGAGGATGGTGGGAACCCTAAATTGATGGGTTAAGCCACCTCATAAACCCTAATATAATAGGTTAAAAAGTTTCAACCTACGCTGGCTATATAGTTCTGGAACACAAGGATTGCTACTAAGAATCACACCCTGAACTGGAGGGTGAGTTCCCATCATTGGGTTCACTCGGTGCTAACCTCTACTCCCATCTGGAGGGACTGGACATGAATAACTGATTGTGCATGACTTAATCTTACTAGATTCCATTGACTGGTAGAATGTTACAAATATCTGACAACAGACTAAGATCATGAGGTTTTCCTGAGTCACATGACTGATTGAAGACTATGGAATCATAGCTTGAGTTCGGATATCGTGAAACATGACATGAATCTAGGCACCCAACTATAGTTTTTGGATACAAGTACCCCCAGGACTCGATGGAAGAAAACTAACACACATGACTGACTTGATCATAAGACTAGAGTTCATAATTTATAATATCATAAGTAGGGATCTCATACTAAGCATGGTTATCAACAATGTATTGCATGGAAAGGATTTCATATCACATGGAACTACTTGCACAATCTTAATAT
>NW_025855544.1:0-1447 GCF_002878395.1 Capsicum annuum
AATTTAATTAGATGAGATAATTATTCCTTATTTAACTCAACTAATTTGAGTAAAACAAGGGCAGTAAATCTTATCGTATATGTATTTGTATAGCAGCAGTTTGCTTAAATACAAAATACAATTTGCTATTTTTTGTAATTATGAAACTGTTGCTATAAAAATTACAATTAAGGCTCTATAGTTGCTATTTCTGAAATTTTTCCTTATTTTTACTAGTTTAGGTGTACGCGCCTTGCCCGTGTACCTCACTTTAATGAGTTTAAATATTACACTAAATAGGATATTTGTTTAAATAATAAAAAGAAAAAATGCTCTATTACCACCTTGAACTATACGTGAAAAGACTGAGACACACCCAAACTTTAGGAGGGTCCTATTATCCCCCTGGACTTGTTGACACCTAATTTTTACCCTCCACAACTACATTTAACCTCGAGTTTCTTCGATTTTCAAATAAAATCACAACAATTATTTTTTTTAAATAAATGCATTTTAAAATGGGTATTTGGGCTAATTTTGTCATTTAAGTGATAATTATATATTTTCGTATTTGCATATACAAGATTGTATAAATGATGTCATTTAAATGAATATTTTCATCACATTGGGCTTAAAATTAAGGATTATTTGAAAAATAAATAAATAATTAAAGTCTTGATTTAAATAAAATTTGTTCTCAAATAATTTATTTGGATATATATTTTTTTGATTTTATTAAATCAAGAAACTTGGGATTAAAAAAGGTATTAATTCGTATCAAAATTTATTTTAATTTAGCCAATCTATTGTATTTAACCATAATTGAAACTAAATGGGCCATAATTGCAATACAATTGGCCAATTGACTTTTGATTTGGTTAAAATTTAAATAGAATGAACTGAATTAAAATTGATGTTATTTTTCTAAGTAATCCCACAATCTACCCAATACACAAAAACTTAACCAATTAAAAAGCCCAAACCGAAGACCCATTTTCTTGTATCCAACAATTAAAACTACAACAAGCCTTTTTCTTACAATTTCTGTCGCCCGAAGCCCACTCCAACAGCTATAACCCAGCCCATCTTCCAATCCCCTTTTCCCTTTAATCAGTAACCAAAGCTGCTACAGCTACAAGGTTCAACTTCAACCAGAGCCTTCAATCAACAACAACAGCTACTAGAACAATACAAACACGCTACAACATCGACAAGCCTCAGGAAAATGACAATATCGGTTTCCATCTACCAATGATTCCAACCCTCAAACCGAGATCCAACCCGTCTATTTCTTCTTCATCACGTGTCTCACGCGGTTTCGTATGCGTAGGGCTCTGGAATGTTCTAGAGCAAGCATAGGTGGCTCATCCAACGTCCATATTCCGCGAATCTCAGGTACCATGGTACAAATCCGTACATACCTAGTTGATTTTCATTGGTTTGGAATAAATTCTATTTTTTCTAATTT
>NW_025855545.1:0-33678 GCF_002878395.1 Capsicum annuum
CGTACATACTAAACATGAATAACTGGAACATGATCTCATGAATGACATGACTGAAAAGTTGAACATAATAGATTCATGAATGCATGAATGAGTGTTCTGAAGAACTAAGTTTCTCACAATGAGAATGCATGTCTGATGCATAATTACATAACTGAACTGATACATGAGTACATGACTAAATATGAAATGGTACTTGATATCAAGTTTATAATGGGAACATGAGCATGAAACTGCACACCAAGTTTGTGATGAACACTGAACATGAAACTGAGTACGCTGAAGGAGAAATGTTACCTTGAGCTTGATCTGAGTTGGCGAAGAAGAGGTGAGGATACTTAGTACGCATGTCTGACTCTACTTCCCAAGTAGATCCCTCGACGGACTTATTTTTCTAAAGAACTTTAACTAGATGAACTTCTTTGTTCATCAATCTACGAGTCTGATAGTCTAAGATTTCGACTGGAATCTCTTCATAAGAGAGAGTTTTCTGAACATCAATGCTCTGAATAGGGACTACGACTGGTAGGTCACCTATACACTTCTTTAGAAAAGAGACATGGAAGACTTGATGAACTAGGGCTAGATCTGAAGGCAATTCGAGCTCATAAACTACCTTGCCGAAACGATTGAGAATCTTAAAGAAACCGACATATTGGGGACTGAGCTTTCCCTTCTTGCCAAATCTCTTCACTCCCTTCATGGGAGAGATCTTTAGATAGACATGATCACCAACCTCAAACTCAAGATCTTTTCTACGAACATCTGCATAAGACTTTTGTCGGCTCTGAGCAGCTCGGAGTCATTCTCTGATTAATTAGACTTTTTCTTAGGCTTTCGAATACTAAGTCAGGACCTATCACTGAGGCCTCACTAACTTTGAACCAACCAATTGGAGATCTACATCTCCTACCATAGAGATCTTCGAATTGAGCCATCCGAATACTAGAATGATAGTTGTTATTGTATGCAAATTCAATCAAAGGCAAGTGGTCATCCCAAATTTCCTTGAAATAAATTGCACAAACCCTTATAATATCTTCTAACTCTGAATAGTCCTTTCTGCTTGACCACCTGTCTGAGGATGAAAGGTTGTTCTGAGATGAACTTGGGTACCAAAACCCTTTTGGAATGCTTTCCAAAAATAAGAGGTAAACTGGGTACCGCTGTCTGAGATAATGGACAACGTAATACCATGCAATCTAACCAACTCTGTAATATAGAGTTTGACATAATCCTCGGCTGAATAAGAGGTATGAACTAGAAGAAAATAAGCTAATTTGGTCATTCTATTTTTAATGACCCAAACTGAATCATGTTGATGACGAGTTTGAGGCAAACCCATCATGAAGTCCATGTTCACAACTTCCCAATTCTAAGTAGGAATACTGAACTCCTATATGGACTCACTAGGCTTTTGATGCTCTACATTAACTTGCTGACATGTAGAGCACTTAGCCATAAACTCTGTAATGTCTCTCTTCATCCCACTCCACCAAAAGATTTCCCGCAAGTCATGGTACATCTTTGTGGCCTCTGGATGAATAGAGTAGCGCGCACCATGCACTTCTGCAGGAATTCACTACCTTAAGTCATCTACACCTGAAACACAAAGACGACCCTGACAACGCAAAACACCATCTCCCCCTTGGGAGAAAACCTCTACTTTCTAATCCTGAACTGACTCTTTTAACTTGACCAGGCTAGGATCTCTATCTTTCTTTTCTTTTACCTTGGAAACTAGACATAATTCTGAACTACTCTAAACACATACACCACCCTCTGAAGAATCGACTAAGCAAACGCCTAGTATGGAAAGATGATGGACTTCTTGAGCTAAATTCTTCTTACTATCCTCCACATAAGAAAAAACTACCCATAGATAGCCTACTGAGAGCGTCGGCCACTACGTTGGCCTTGCCCGGATGATAAAGAAAACTCATGTCGTAGTCTTTCAAGAGCTCTAACCATCTTCTCTGATGAAGATTGAGATTTTTTTTATAAAATTCATACTGAAGACTCTTGTGATCTGTGAAGACATCTACATAAACTCCATAGAGATAATGCCTTCAAATCTTTAAGGCAAAGACTACGGTTGCTAACTCAAGATCATGAGTAGGATAATTCCTCTCATGGGGTTTAAGCTGTCTGAAGGCATAGGCTATGACCGTACCATGCTGCATGAGGACACAACCCAAACCTACTTTGGATGTATCATAATATGCCATGAACCCATCTAAACTATCTGGAAGAGCTAAGACTACGGCTGAGGTAAGTCGAGTCTTCAACTCCTAAAAACTCTTCTTGCAAGGGTCTGACCACTGAAACTTAACTTTATTTTGAGTCAATCTGGACATACGGGATGTAATAGATGAAAATCCTTCAATAAACCATCTGTAATAGCCAACAAAACCCAAAAAACTCTTGATATCTGATGGAGAAACAGGTCTTGGCCAGTTTATTACTGCTTCAGTCTTTTGAGGATCAACTCTAATGCCATTACCAGAAATAATATGACCAAGGAATGCTACTGAACTTAGCCAAAATTTGCAGTTACTGAATTTGGAGAATAGTTGATGATCTCTGAAAGTCTGAAGTACTGTTCTGAGATGGTTTGCATAATCATGCTCAGTGCAGAAATAGACCAAAATATCATCTATGAAGACTATGAAAAACATATCCAAGTACTGCTTGAACACGCGGTTCATCATGTCCATGAAAGCAGCTGGGGTATTGGTTAGATCAAATGACATTAATAAGAATTAAAAGTGACCATACCAAGTACGGAAAGCTATTTTTGGAATGTCATATTCTCTAACTCTAAGCTGATGATAGCCGGATCTGAGGTCTATCTTAGAGAAATAACTAGCACCCTAAAGTTGATCAAACAAGTCATCGATTTTGGAAAGAGAATACTTGTTCTTGACCATGATCTTATTGAGTTGATGGTAATCAATGCATATTCTAAGAGAACTATCTTTCGTGTGCACGAATAATACTAGAGCGCCCCACGGGGAAACACTAGGCCTGATGAATCCCTTATCTAGTAGATCCTTCAATTGTTCTTTTAATTCTTTGAGTTTTGCTGGTACCATTCTATATGGCGGAATAGAGATAGGTTGAGTATTTGGAATAAGATTAATGCCGAAGTCTATTTCCCTTTCGGGAGGAATTCTTGGAAGATCTTAGGGAAAGACATCTAAATATTCATTCACTACTGGGACTGATTCAAAGTCGGGAGTTTCAGATTTAGTGTCCTTAACTCAAATAAAATGATAGGCGCATCCTTTAGATATCATTTGCCTTGCTCGAAGGTAGGAAATAAGCTGACCCCTGAAAATGGATACACTAACCTTACACTTAAGGACGGGTTTATTTGGAAATTGAAACTGGACTATTCTGTTTCTGCAGCCGACTGTGGCATAGAAGGAATGAAGCCAATCCATGCCGAGAATGACATCAAAATTAGTCATATCTAATTTGACTAAGTCTGCTGAAGTGACTTTCTGAAACATCATAACCAGGCAGTTCCTGTATACCCGCCGAGCTATGATGGTTTTTTCCCACTGAGGTAGAGACTGAGAAGGGCTCTGATAGAATTTTAGGACTGATTCTAAAATCAATTGCTATATAGGGAGTAACAAAAGACAAAGAAGCTCCTAGATCTAGCAAAGCATAAACATGCACATGAAAGATCTGTAACGTACCAGTAACTACATCAGGAGAATTTTCTTGATCTTGTTGGGTCTGAAGAGCATATAGTCTATTTGGGTGTTGCCTGATAGTAGCACTGGTGGTGGCACCCTACTGATTTGGGCAACTGGACTGAGCTGAAGAGCGGAGATAACTCTGATAACCTGACTGAAGGCAATCTTTGACTTTGTCTCCTAGCTTTCCGTAACCAAAATAGACATCGCTGCTAGCTCTGCAAGCACCCTTGTGGTTCTTACCAGAAGTCTGATAAAGGGGATTATTTTGGGCATTGCTGACACTACCCTGATACTTAGAGCCTGGTGCTCTATCTCTGAACTTAGGAACTAGAGCACTGGCTGGAGAAAGAGATGGAACTGATGACTTAGGACAAAACTGAGAACGGTTTCCTTCTTCTGATTTAGGCTAACTAAAATTGAAGCTACCTATCCTAGCTTTCTTATTTTGCTTTTCCCTCGACTTAATCTTTTGCTCTTTTATCTGCTGAGCATGAATCATAAGTCTGCCTAAAGTCATGTCACTATTTAGCCTGGCGGATCTATACTCATTAACCATGCTATCATTTACCCCTAAAGCGAATTTGCTCATCTTGGTTCTTCCTTCGGCAACCACATGAAGGGCATATCTATCTAATTGAGTAAACTTTAGAGAATAGTATTTCACCATCATATTGCCCTGCCTGAGGTTGATGAATTCTAGCACCTTAGCCTCTCTAAGCTCTTGGGGAAAGAATCTATCTAAGAATGCAGTGACAAACTCTTCCCACTCTATAGGACCTACGTTATATGACCTTTCTGTCTTCCACTATTTGAACAAAGTATGAGCCACATCCTGTAACTGGTATGTGGCTAACTCAGCACTCTTAACAGTAGTTACCCCCATGATGTTTGTCACTTTTTGAACTTGATCAATGAATTCCTGAGGGTTTTTATCTACTTTGGACCCGTGGAAGGATTGAGGATTCATTCAGGTGAAGTCCTGAATCTTGGTTGTAGCTGAGTTGGCCACTGGGTTAGCCAAAACGATAGCTGGTCGCTCATTATAGGTAGCTACTAACTAAGCAAGAGTGGTAAATACGGTGCTGAACTTCGCATAAGAAACATGATCACCCAAAGGTTCTTCGGGCTGAGGAGCTGACTGATTTTATCTCTTAGGAGGCATATTCTGAAATAAAGAGAAGAAGCGGATTAGACTGAGAAATTGACTTGTGATTAGGCTCACTAGTATTACATTAATACTGAAAGAGGGGAAACTGTTCCTAAAACATCTTATAGTCTCCTGTACATAAATGTGGCGTGCAACACACCCATGTACAAGACTCTAATAGATGTGGCTTTCAGACTTCCTAGGACTCTATTGAACTATAGTCTATGATACCATGTTTGTAATGCCCCGATTTACTGAACTGGAATGCTACACGGTGCTCATGAACCCGAAGGACCACAAGGTAACCCATGATTCATATCTGTACCTATACACTGCATAATATGACATAATAATGCGAAAACATACACTGAAAGGCCATAAGGTTCAAGACTGAACATAATATGAAAGATATAACATCTGTATGGGGTAATAGAATACATAAAACAAAACTAAAAATACTGAAGTCTGAAACATGATAGTCTAAAAAGCCTCTAACTGACTAAACTATCTAAGTAAGAAGATGATGGGACATGTCCCCAACTAACTCCAACTAATAAACTAATTAATGAGATAAAAGGGAATAATCATGTCCTCGAATGATGAGGACTCACTTCTAACTCTGACTACTAAAACTAGAATCTACTGCTGATCTGAAGCTCATGTCTCTGAACCTATGGTATAAGACACTATACCACAAATGCGTCAGTACTTTGAATGTACTGGTATGCATGTGAGGTAGGCTTAATGTATGGGGTTCATATGCATGAGAAATGATAATAATTGACTAATTATCATAAGCGTGAGAATACATGCATTAGATATAAAAACTGAAACTAATACTATCATAACATGATTACTGAATCTGAATATAACTGATAACATGAGTAACTGTATCTCACAGTCATGTATCTAATGGAACTATCTGAGTTCCTTACGATATTTGAGTCGACCATATCTGAAGTCTTGAATCTGAAAAACTATCTGAGTTTTTTTACTGAGACTGGTCCTGAAACTGTAGGAGGTAGTATTTAACTCTCATGCCCCTGATACACCATTATGGTTGAGTTGGGATCCAATCTGTAACCCCAATTGGAAGGGTGTCAATATTGTTCCACTAGTAAGGACAAGCTGCGGGTGACCCTTATCTGATAGTGTCCCCAAAAGATAATGGTGGGGCCCTTATCTGACAGTGCTTATCCACCTTATCAACCCTCATCGGAAAGTGTTGATGTATCGACCTATGCTGGCTACATTGTTTTGTAATGCAAGGATAACTTCAAAGGATCACACCATTATCTGACAGTGTGTGTCCCCATCCTTGGGTTCACTCAGTACTAATTCCTACTCCCATCTGAATGGACACTGAACATGATTTACTGAACTAAACATGAGCTGAGTTACTAAGTTTTTTTGATAAGCAGAATACTATTGATATCTGACAACTAACTGAGTCATGAGATCATGGAGATATTTTCCTAAATCATAAGACTATTTGAAGTCTAAGGATTCATAGCTTGACTGAGAGTATCGTAAAAACATGATATGGCTCAAGGTACACAGCTAATGTTTTGGGTACAAGTACCCCTAGGACTCGATGGTAGGTAACTAACCAAGCATAACTTACTTGAACATATAACTAACATCATAATCCATAATACATTTATAGAAGCATTCCATCAAAACATATGATAGGCATAACTTGTACATACATGGGGATTTCATGATATCATACTAGTTGGGCATTGTTCCTTCATCTAGGCATTTAATCAAACACATGGTAGGCGTAGCACATGTAGACAACTTTATACAATAATTAATCATCATGATTCATCTCTAATTTCATCATCCTTGGTTTATTCATAGGTTCACATGAATAGACATCTATACAAATCAATTCCACATAAAATTATCACCCAACGTGGATTTAAATTCAATTGATCATTCTTAACATAAACAAAACTAACCTAACATGAAATTCATAAAGAAATCCATAAACTTAAACTTAGAAAAGAGATTCTTGGGCTTCATCGATGAAAGCATTCCAAGAATGAACACTACGCATACCTTAGTTCGTGGTTTTGTGAAGATTGACGGTGAAACTTTCTTGAAATTAGATCTTCTATGAAAACCCTAGCTTTTTCTTAAGAGAAACTTGAGAGAAGAGAGTGTATTTTGGGTGAATAATGGCTAAATCACGTGTTATTGGATTTAAATAGGGGTAGAAAATTGACCCTTTTAACCCTGGACACATAATTTAATTTCAGTAAAATTTTTCTGAACTGGGCCTTTGGCGCGACACGACGTTATCACTTCGTGTCACTATAAATTGAAAATTGGGAAATTGAGGGATGGCGTGATGTGGATCCATCGCATTACCCCTTCCTTCATGACCTGGAACTTTGGCACTACGTGGAGGAAATCACACTAAGACACTAGAAAAGGACAATTTTGAAATTGGGCCCTGTCGCGATGCGCCGTAATTGCGGATCCCTACTAGAATTTGCAAAATTCCATTTCCTCTTGTGGCGCAGTGCACCACTGACTAATATGGCACTGTTTTACGATGGTAACTTGAAATAGTCGTAACTTCTGACCAGTTATCGAATTTGGACGAATCTTATATCGATGGAAAGCTTATTCAATTTTCCATATGACAAAAAGTGAAAATCGTGATTATTACTCATGGAATAATGATCATTTAATTTAAAAGCTAATACTAGACATTCTTGAGATGAAATTTGCTAGGAAAAGTACGGGGTATTACAACCACATATTTGCTGAATAGGATCCCTATATAATTTGACAAATGTTTTTGAAGTATTACTCATCTTAAATTGTTGAAGTATGGTTATCCAAATTTTGTGTTTTGAATGAAGATATTTACCCATAATACTTTATGGCTTAGAGATACTACTTGCAAGACAATGGTATGACGATACCATATAAATGAATGCTATAACAGAGTAAGAGTTTCAGACTTGATTTCAGAGAATACATGTCTTAAAGAACTAAAAATAGTCTTAAAGAGGGTTAGGTGGTTGCCCGAAGAAGGCTTGAGTTCAAATAACTCCTACCTCAAAATCGTGTTTTGCTGATACGGGTTCATTATGTCCCCAAGTGGGACATATGCTGGCCTAGTGCCCTCTGGCATATTAGAGACTCCAACTCTTGCGGTAAACTGGGGTTGGGGGCTTGGCTGTCGAGTTAAGGGAAGATTCCATATAGCCCATAGGATTTTAGAGTTGTAGGGTATACCACCTAGCTCAGAAGTAAAATAAAGAGTGAGTCATGGAGTTCATACAATTGTTCAGAGTCTTTTAAATATGCCCATGTGTTTTCTTTTTATATGTTATATTTATAAAAGTTATTATTTTAGGATTTCTCTGCGCACCAGTACGATTGTATTGACCCCCTATATTTCAGGGTCTGAGGCTCAGTACAGAGGTCCTGCTAAGCCGTAGAGTTATCAGATAGAAGTGTGCAGTTGGTGAGCTTTCTTTATTTTTGAAGGCCTATTTCTTATTTGGACATTGTTATTTACTTTGGTTTAGGTCCGACTAAGGGCCTTGTGCCAATTTCCAGAGAGTTATTAATTTTGTATGTAGTAGATATTTCGCAGACTGAACCAGATATGGTATAAAGGTTGATGGATTTCTTTCTGTATTGACAAACTATATTTAGTACATGACTATGATTCTGTATTGTTTATGTTTCTGCATTTTCCTTCATATTAAATAAAAGTGTGTATGACTGGTATGTAGAGAAGGGCTCTCAGGCCTTCACGGTTTGGGATGCCTATCACGGCTAGGGTCTCAGTTTGGTTCATGATAAACTTGGTATCAAAGCACGGTACATCGTCCCAGGGTGTATGCAAAATCGCATTGGGTAGAGTCTTATTTATGGGTGTGTAGCACGCCATATTTATAAGAAGGAGGCTACTAGACTTTTAGGAATGTCCCCCTTCTTTATGGTTTAGTTCGTGCTGTAGAGTTTGAATGTCCCCTAATTATTAGTCTCTTATATTTCACAAAAGCTATCATGCCTCCACGTCGGTCTAATAAACAGAATACCCAAACTAAAAATGTTCGTCCTACCCATGGGATGAGGACACATAATAGGGCTCACACTACTGAATTTGTTGCTGCCCCAGAAGTCTCTCCTATTCAGACTAGTCCACCCAGGCTGCCTAGGGTTCCCCGATCCAAGACTAACCTTGCCTAACCTCTCTAGAGAGAGATATCAAATGTGGAGTTTAGACAGTCGATGCATATAATTGTACAGTTGGTGGCTTCCCAGTCCTGACGATCGAAGGATATTGGGTATGCTTCTAGTGCATCCGAGACTACACAGGTGGACCAGTCCATGAGACTAAACCTCCCTAAGTTAATGGGTACAAAGGTGGAGGAGGACCCATAAGAGTTTGTGGATGAGATGGACAAAATTTTTTGACTGATGCATGTGGATGAATTGGAAGAGGTTGAACTAGTGGCCTATCAGCTGAAAGAGGTAGCAAATCAGTGGTACAATGAGTGGGAAGATTCAAGGGGAGATAATGCTGAGCCTTCTGTGTGGGGAGAATTTGTGGAAGCCTTCTTGGACTGGTTCTTTCCCCAGAAGTTGAGGGAGTCCAAGGCTAAAGAGTTTATAAACCTAAAGCAGGGGAAGATGAGCGTCAAGGAGTACACCCTAAAATTCAATCAGTTATGTCGTAATGCTCTGAAACTGGTGGGCAACTTAAGGGCCCATATGCAAAAGTTTTCATTCGGTCTCTCGGATGACTTGGCGTTAGAGTGCAAAGGGAAAATGATAAACAGAGATATGGATTTCTCCAGATTGTCCATCCATATGCAACAGGTGGAGGAGTAGAAGAAGAGGGTTGTTAAAGAAAGGGAGAAAGACAGATAAGCCAAGAGGGCTAGACCGAAAGACCAGAACTATAGTTAGCACTAAGATGGTAATAGGGGTAACAGGTGGCTAAAGAAACAGTTTTGGAGTACTACTCTATTTATAGCCAATGCTCTAGTGCCCAGACCTCCAGCTAATTGGCGATTTTAGAATTTTCAGCCTAGCCATGGACCGAGAGTACAGGGTACGCAGTCATAAGAGAGTGTGGCACAACCTGCTAGGTGATACCCTCGATGTAACATATATGGAAAGTACCACCCAGGAAGATGTTAGTTTGGCACAATGGTATGTTATTCTTATTGCTAGCCTGGCCATATCCAGAGATATTGGCCGATAATGAGAGGTAATGTTGGGGTGCTAATCCGCAAGAAAATTCATCCGTACCACCACCACCTCCAAAAGGCACCACATTAGCCATCGGGAGAGGTCGTAAGTGATTGTATGCTTTATCAAATTACAGGAGGACGAGGCTTCACCAGATGTAGTCACGGGTACGTTGCAAATTTTCTCCCATAATGTATATGTGTTACTTGATCCAGGGTCTACTTTGTCGTATGTGACCCCGTATATGGCGGTAGTCTTGGGTTTGTTACTGAAGTTATTCCTAAACCTTTCTCTATTTCCACCCCTGTTGGGGACTCGATTATGTCTAGAAGGGTGCATAAAAATTGTGTTGTGTCCATTTGTAGCCATGATACGGTGGCAAACCTCATAGAGCTTGATATGGTGGACTTTGATGTTATTTTAGGGATGGACTGGCTCCATTGTTGCTATGCTACACTAGATTGTAGGACCTGAAAAGTTACTTTCTCTTTTTTGAATAAACTAGTGGTAGAGTTGGAAGGGCACTCTGTAGCACTTGGGGGGGAAATCATATCTTACCTCAAAGCCTATAAGCTTATTTTCAAAGATTGTTTGTATCATCTTATTTGAGTTAAAGATTCTAATAACGAAATCCCTTCTCTCCAGTTTGTCCCTGTGATTAATGAATTTCCAGATGTCTTTCTCGATGATCTCCCAGGAATACTACCTGATAGGGAGATAGATTTTGGTATTGATTTATTGACGGACACCCGTCCTATTTATTTTCCGCCATACAAAATGGCTCCTGTAGAATTAAAGGAGTTGAAAGAGCGACTAATAGATCTTCTTGACAAAGACTTTATCCATCGTAGTGTTTGGGGTGCACCTGTGCTCTTTATACGTAATAAAGATGGTTCCATCCGTACGTGTATAGAGGATCATCAGTTAAATAAGGTCACTATCAAAAAGAAATATCCCCTTCCTAGAATTGATGATCTCTTTGACCAATTTCAGGGTGCTAAGTGCTTCTTAAACATAGACCTTCATTCAGGGTATCATCATTTGAAGGTTAGGGAGGCGGATATTCCCCCAAAAGTATTTCAAACCCGATATGGCCATTATGAATTCTTAGTCATGTCCTTCGGATTGACTAACGCCCTTCCAGCTTTCATGGACCTAATAAATAGGGTGTTCTATCTGTTTCTAGATCTGTTTGTCACAGTTTTTATTGATAACATGTTGGTTTATTCTAAGAGTGAGGGGGATTATACCAGTCACCTCCGAATTATACTCCAGACTCTCAAAGATCATAAGTTGTATGGAAAATTTTCCAAGTATGAATTCTCGCTTAATGTTGTTTCCTTCTTGGGGCATATCATGTCAAGTAAGGGAATTAAGGTAGATCCCCAAGAGATTAAGGCAGTTAGGAAAGGGCCTAAACCCAACTCCAACTGATATCCAGAGCTTCTTGGGTTTGACAGGGTATTATAGATGGTTCGTAGAAAGTTTTTCTTCCATAGCTGCTCCGCTTACCAAGTTGACACAGAAAAAGGTGAGATTCGTGTGGTCTGACTCTTGTGAGAATAGCTTTGATAAATTGAAAGACAAGTTGACTAATGCACCTATTTTGACCCTTCCCAAAGGTACAGAGGGTTTTGTGGTATTTTGTGATGCATCCTGAGTGGGACTTGGATGTGTGCTTATGCAGCATGGTGAGGTGGTAGCTTATGCATCTAGGCAGTTAAAGGTGCATGAGCGAAATTACCCCACTCATGAATTGGAGTTAGCGACCATAGTGTTTGCACTTAAAATTTGGTGACATTACCTGTATGGGGTACATGTTGATATTTTAACTGATCATAAAAGTTTACAGTATGTCTTTTCACAGAAAGAGTTAAATCTTAGGAAAAGGCGGTGGTTGGAACTGTTGAAGGATTATGACATGAGCCTGCACTATCATCCGGGTAAGGCGAATATTGTGGAAAATGCCCTTAGTAGATTATCTATGGGCAGTCTTTCTCATGTTAAGGAAGGAAAAATGGAGATGGTGAAAGATATTCACTGGCTTAAAAATCTAGGGGTGCAACTTCTAGATTTCAAAGATGGAGGAGTAGTTGTGCATGAAATAGATAAATCTTCTCTATGTGCAGAAGTTAAGAAGAAGTAGGCCGAAGACCCCATCTTGATGAAGATTAGGAGTGATGTGGGTCAACAGAAGGTGATGGCATTTGAAATTAGCGGTGATGGTGTTTTGAGGTACCAAGGCAAGCTATGTGTACCAAATATGGATGGTTTGCGAGAGAGGATCTTTGATGAGGCTCACACATCGAGGTATGTTGTTCACCCAGGCTCTACTAAAATGTACCATGATCTTAAAGCTATATATTAGTGGAATAATATGAAACAAGATGTTGGTGATTTTTTTTCCAATTGTTTGAATTGCCAACAAGTTAAAGTGGAACATTTGAGACCAAGTGGTACTTCCCAAGAGATAGCCTTTCCTATGTGGAAATGGGAGATGATCAATATAGATTTCATAATAGGACTTCCAAGGTCCCGAAACCAATATGATTCCATTTGGGTAATTGTGGACCAGATGACCAAGTCAGTTCACTTTCTTCCTATGAGAATTAAATTTTCAGGAGATGATTATGCCAAGTTGTACATTAAGGAAATAGTTTGCTTGCATAGGGAACTGTATCCATTATATCTGACCGAGGTACACAATTCTCTTCACAGTTTTGGCGATCTTTTCAGAGGGTTTAGGTACCAAAGTGAATCTGAGTATTATATTCCACCCTTAGACCGATGGGCAAGCGAAACGAACCATCCTGAGGCCTGTGTAATTGACTTCAATGGTAGTTGGGTAAATCATTTGCCATTGATAGAGTTTGCCTATAATAATAGCTAACATGCCAGCATTAAGATGGTTCTTTTTGAGAAACTTTATGGGAGAAAATGTAGATCACTGATTGGGTGGTATAAAGTGGTTGAAACATGGTTTTTATGCCTGAATTTGTTCATCAGGCAATGGAGAAGGTCAAAATCAATAGAAAATGACTTAAGATAGCTCAGAGTCACCATAAATCCTACGCCGATGTTAGGAGAAGGGAGCTGGAATTTGAGGTTGGTGATTGGGTGTTTCTAAAAGTCTTCCCTATGAAGGGAGTCATGCAATTTGGGAAGAAAGGAAAGCTTAGTCCTCGCTATATAGGACCATATCCAATTTTAAGAAGGATAGGTGGGGTCACTTATGATTTAGAATTGCTTGTAAGTCTAGCTTCCGTTCATCCAATATTCCATGTGTCCATGTTGGTGCATTGGAGATCATTCCCTAGTGTTTCCGGTAGGGGAGATCAAGGTGGCAGACTCCTTATCATATGAAAAATATCCTATTGCTATCTTGGACTGCCAAGTTCGGAAGATAAGAAATAGGGAAATAGCTTCGATTAAGGTGCTTTGGAGAATCAAAGAGTTTAGGAAGCTTCTTGGGAATCAAAAAATGTTATGTGGATCTGATACCCAACTCTCTTTGAGACTATAGATAACGACCTAAATGGTACGAGTTATATCCTACTCTCTTTATCTTTTCCCTAGTATGCTTGAAGTCGTGCTTGTTTGTGTTCCAATACATCATTCGGGGATGAATGATTCCAAGGGAGGGATAATGTAACACCCCGTGGTGTCCTCAATTTAATACCTAACCTCGTAGCATGCTTAAAGGGTTAATCATCTAAAATTTCCTAAGTATCAAAAAGACTTAGTCATATTTAAAGCTCCCAAACTTTTGCGATTTCTAAATCAATTTTTTCAACCTTGAGATATGAATTTTTAAGTTGATTCATGTTCGGGGAGTAAAGGGCGCGTCTCAAAAAAGTTTTGAATTTTTTAGATAATGTTAGAGGTGTGTTTGGATGTTGGAAATAGTGGCACAATTCTAAGTCGATGCGCTACGCCGATGATCACGTCGATGAAGCAGTGGCCCGACGCAATATTGATGCATCGCGTCAAGTGGGGCATCGGGTGCCCTGTTCACATTTTCTTTTAAATTCTGGGTTAGAAAGGGTATATTAGTCTATTTTCGTCGTCTAAACTCTATCATAACACGAAATTTTATCATTTTTGGGGCTAAATACATCATAAACCACTTATAACCTCTCAAGTCAAAACCCTAGTCCTTTCACCTAAGATTAAAAGTTCACCCTTAAAGTCAAGAATTCCAAGAACTTATTTGAGATTCAGATTTCCACTCTTCCTCCTAAGTGATTTAAGGTACGTGGGGTTTTCCTAATCTACATGGGCTTGTTGAAAACACCTTGAATAAGGTTTAAAATTTTTGAAATCATGAATTTACAAAGAAGTTTTGGAATTTACGTTTACAATTGTGCATCATGAATTCTTTAATAATATTATTATTTTGGTTTTGAGGCCTCCCCTTGCAATTGATCTTTTACCTATGTATATATATACATGCATGCACTTTATAAGTTTGAATGTTGAATTGAGAGCATCAATTATTGGAAATCCCTCTCTTGCTTAAAGGTTTTTTTGTTCCTATAAGTCATATTTTATTCGATTGCATCTTGTGAAGTATGATTGAAATGCCATTTAGGTTTGTTGAAACTTTTTTATGGATTTGAATTAAAGAGGGGGTATTGTACTTGGTGTTAAAGTTTAACAATGTTTATTACGAAGAATTGCATGCTTTCTCATAAATCTCATAAATCTCATGACCACCACATATTTGCTGAATAGCTGAAAACAGTGATCCCTATATAATTTGACAAATATTTTTTGAAGTATTACTCTTACTAAATTGTTGAAGTATGAAGAGATCGCCCCATGATACTTTATGGCTTAGAGATATGACTTGCAAGTCAATGGTATGACGATACCATATAAATCAATGCCATAATAGAGTAAGAATTTTAGACTTAATTTCAAAGAATAAATGTCTTAAAGAGATAAAAATGGGCTTAAAAGGGGTTAGGTGGGTGCCCGAAGAAGGCTTGAGTTGAAATAAATCCCAACCCAAAATCGTGTTTTACCAATACAGGTTTATTATGTCCCCAAGAGGGACTGGCCTAGTGTCCTGTGGCGTATTAGAAATAGAGACTCCAACCCTTGTGGCAAACTCGGGTTGGAGGCTTGGCTTCCGAGTTAAGGACAGATTTCATATAGCCTGAGGGATTTCAGAGATGTAGGGTATACCACCTAACTCAGAAGTAAAATAAAGAGTTAGTCATGGAGTTCAGACAATTATTCAGAGTCTTTTAAATATGCCCATGTGTTTTCATTTCATATGTTATATGGATAAAACTTTTTCTAAATTGCTCTCACCTATGTTGAATAAAAGTTATTATATTGGGATTGCTATGTGTACCAGTACGATTGTATTGACCCCCTATATTTCAGGGTCTGAGGCTCAGTCGAGAGGTCCTGCTAAGCCGTAGAGTTATCAGACAGAAGTGTGCAGTTGGTGAGCCTTTTTTATTTTAGAAGACCTGTTTTTTATTTGAACATTGTTATTTACTTTGGTTTAGGTCCGACTAGGGCCTTGTCCCAGTTTTCAGACAGTTATTAATTTCGTATGTAGTAGAGATTTTGCAGACTGAACCAGATGTGGTCTAGAGGTTCATGGATTTCTTTCTGTATTAAAAAACTAAATTTAGTACATGACCATGATTCCATATTGTTTATATTTCTGCATTTTTCTTCATATTAAATAAGAGTGTGTATGATTGCCACGTAGAGAAAGGCGCTCGGGCCTTCACGATTCGGGATGCCCATCACAGCTAGGGCCTCAGTTCGGGTCGTGACAACGCTAGTACAGATATGTATATATTGGATCAGGTATCACGCCAATACGGATATATGTATATTGGATTTGGTACCACACCGGTATGGATATGTATATGATAGATCGGGTACCACGCCAGTACAGATATTTATATGGTAGATCGGGTACCATGCCTGTACGGTATATGAACATAAATTGTTCCATGCAGGTCATGACTATTTGGGCAAAAATAAGTCCCATTGCATTTGTGTACATAGTTGTGTTGAGTCTGCAGATGTTTACAGTTTGGTTGATACTCTTGATGGTTATGTGGTTTGTTTGTAAGCACTGTTTTATTTATTATTGCATAATTGTTAGTTCATTGGGTATTTGATTGTGTGATATTATATTTGAAGAAGTTAAGCTTTATACTTACTTATATATTGGTTAACTTGCTTCATTTATATATATTTTAGATGTAGCTTACCAGAATAGCTAGTTATCATTCTTTAATATTATATGAGAGCATTGGGTTGTTAGCCCGAGAGTTTAGTGTGGGTTGTCTATGATTACGGGTTTGTTCCTGTGAATATGAGTAATGAAAAAAAATAAGGTAAATAAAGAGGAATAGTGATGTATTAGCGTTGGATTATGGTTGATTGTGTGAATTAATGAGGCTAGAGTATGTTAGTAGTAAATATAATACTGGTGGTATTGGAAGAGTAATTGGATGATGTAACTTATATAGGTAAAGTAATAATGTTATAACGGTCTTGGTTGAATTATATTCCATTCAAGATGTCATGATTTATTTTCCTTAATTCTATGTTATGATTATATGAACTAACACGGTCGGTCTATGACACCTAACACTACGTGTGGTTGTACTAAACCTACTCTTCTACATTCCTTATTGGAGTGTAGACTAAATGAAGGTTAGTTTGCAGTTATTAGATGGATGACGATATTCAGCACTAACTTCTGCACTTTCTTCCTGGCAGATGTTAGAGTCCTTGTATTATTTATTTCATTGTCAGTCTATGTTGTAATAGGTAGCTCTTGTACATGTCTGGCCATGTCTTGGGATAGTGGAGGACATTTGTAAGAAGTTTTTGAAAAAATTTATTTATTACTATTTAATTTACTTTATATTTCCTAAAAAACAGAAGTATTCCACATATTTTTAGTTGGGTAATTAGGGTTCTCTTAGCTACTTATAATAGCGTAGGTGCCCGCACGGTCCCTTAATCTAGGTGGTGACAAATTTACAAGTTGATGTCAAAATTATATCTCCTTTCACTTTTTCTTCTGCAAGTCGGCCACCTTTAGTAGGAAGTTGATGTAGTCATCATTCTTTCTTTATATTCCTTCTGTTCCTTCTGGTACCTTTCCTTGTCTTTCACCCCATAGTTTTGATAGACTTGTATGTATAGACTAGCAATCCTTATCTAACTCTCTCAATGTCACTATACAATCTAATTTTTATTTTATTGCTCGAGAATGATAATTCCAAAAAAGATGGACCGACTTATGAATCTTCACTATCCATGTCATGTCGCTCATTGAAAGCACATGGTCCAATATTATGTAACAATTAGTTTATCATTCTTAATTTTGTATGAATCTTCACAATACAAAATATACTAAATGATCGATTTGAATATGCTTACCATTTTTTCCTTGGGAGAAAGATTGTTCTAAGATTCTCCAATCATTTTTGTGAGTTCCCTCTATTTATGTGGATAAAGAGATTTGAGCATGGCATGTTTTTCCACAAAGAAGAAGTTGTATCCACTCCTATTAGCTTTTGGGCGATTTGGATATCCATTTTTCCTCCTCCTATTCCTCCGCCCTGAATGGTGATGAGGTAGTGGATTGTAAGGAACAACAGCATTGAAATTTTTAGCTGCTATTTTTGAAGACAATGATGGAGCTTGTTGATGGGGATGGTAAAGAACTCCACTAAGAACTATTCATGGACACAAAATAACCACAATAAAATTTTGCATCAATTGTCCATTCTGCTTGGAAATACCTTGACCCTAATTAAACATACAAGAGAATATAACATATCAACCAAGGTGAGCAATTGAATAACGTTAAGTAAAACAGCAAGATGTAAGAAGTATTCTACATTCACTCAAAGTCGTATGGGTCACACCTCAAAGAGATGTGATGCATGCAGCTGATCCTAAAGCAAATTGGTCATTGTGATGCATTTCAGTAGTTAATAAAGCAATAAATTATAGCATTTTCAACACTCTTTGAACACAATTTCAGCACGGAATTGGCCAATTTTCGGTGGCAATTCAGTTAAGATATTTTAATGTGTCAAAACTTAAGGATTAATACTTTGATACATAGATATATTAAAAAATAAAATATCTCAAACTCATGACAAATGATTGATATAGGTCCTGTTAGGGTTTTGCCCTGATTTTCTTACCAAAATTAAGTTTTACATTTTCTTGTAAGGAAAATAACAGTAACCATAAATACTTTTACTTTTTCTAAAAGAAAAATAGAAAATTTTTCATATTTGGCAAATTTCTTTGTTGGAGAAAAGGTTTTGAAACTCTATAAATAGAAGACCGCTCTTCTCATACAATAACACAATAACATCCACAATGTAGTCGTTAATAAATTTTGGTTTATGGGGAGATTTCTCCCATATGTTTATATATTTAATATTAGTTTTTATATGTAGGCCGTTTGGCCAAACAATATTAATAGTATGTTTTCATTATTGTTTTTTGTAGTCTGATTTATCGTCTCATAGTTTGCAACTAATAGTTTCCACATGATGCCCTCTCGATTTCTGTAGACATGCAATTTTGTCCCTCCGAAAGATTAATTTACCCAATGTTACCTTATCCTACCGCGTATCCTCATCCATGTTATTATACCCTCACAAAATACAAAAAAAATAAAAATAACAAACCTTGTCTTATCCTAATATTCTAACAACCCACCCAACTAAAAATTGGCAACACATCCTAACCCCTACCCCACATAACCACCCCTTCCCCACATTTCTTTGACACAAAGAAAAGAGCATATACACTGCATCTTTTCTATTTTTTGGGGGGGGGGGGGGTGGGGGGGTGGAAAAAAAACACACCCACACAAAAGTTTCAAAAAAAAAAATATACATACACATGATACACATACAGGTGGATACACAGCTTCTTCTCCACAAGAACAGGGAGCTCCATATGACTATCTTCCATATTCACATAGAAACTCACCCTCACTCTGAACAACAGTCACACACACTCACAAAATATCCAAATAATCGAAACAACTTCACAATCTATACAACATATACCCATAGCTCCATTTTCTCTATTTTTTCCATTGAAGCACATATACACACAGCTACAAGATCACACACACACAGATCTGAACAACGTTTTGCTCCATTAAATGTTGTACACATAGATATTGGAAAAAATGGAGAGAAGATTGAGAGTGTGAGATAGAGAATCAAGAGAGAGAGAAGGAAAGGGAGAAAACACATTTTGGTCTTATTTTTTAGCAAAATTATCACCAGAATCGTCAATCGCAGAACAATGCCAATTCTCAAATATTACTGTTTCGGCGGTTTCTCATCGAAAAGCATATCATTCGTTAGAAATTCATCAAAATCTGACCCGTTTATCAGTCAAATCTCATTGGAAGTTCAAAAATCGGCCAAAACCTCTTTTCGTGGCACTGTCAAAAGCTCACCGAGGGTGACGACAAGAACCCTGACCCAATTCCGACAAATTTCGTACGAGGTTAGTTGGAAATAGACGATTTGTGGTTTGAGTCGAGATTTTTGTTGTGTTATGATTTCTGTTTGAGTATGTGGGTCTCGATATTGAGTAGGTATCGTTCATTCTGAGATTTTTCCTTGGTTTTTGAATCTATCCTGTTGGTATTTTTCAATATTGAGTTGAGTTTGGTCGTGGTTGGGATTCGGTTCGAAGTTTTCGGGTGCGGACTCTCTTTATTCGAATAATATTGTGTTCGGAATCTTCAAATTGAGGTTCAATTCTCATCTCTCCCTTTATTTTAATTTTGGTGTGATTGTCGATGTGATTTGATATCTTTAATCTATTTGTTTGGATGATTTGGCTGACTTTAGATGTTATTTGCTTTTCAATAATTGCTCTCAATGTTAAATGTGATGACAATTTGAGTTTGTATTAAACACGAAATAGGGGTGGGAATCAGAAATTAATAAAATTGAACGTTGGTTAGTTTAACCCATTAATTGTTGTTGATTGGAAACGGATATTAATTTGGACAACCCCGATAATGTCATGTCTTAGGCCAAAAGCTTAATAGACAAAATGGTGGTTGGGTAAGCAAATCTAGAGATTGTGGGTTGATTGAATGGTTTGATTTTATCACTTTTGAATCAATTGTATAATTCGGCCGGGGAATGCCCCGAAGTATCTGTTTATATTTATTCACCGGGGAATGCCCCGAGGTATCTTGTACCCGGAGGAAATTCGTGATGAAGGCCCGAGACGTCGGGTAAAGCATTAGTCTAGAGTTAATTTAGAGTAGGATTTATTTTTACACATTTCTTATTTTTGGACTGCACAATTGGACTGGACACTAAATTTTGGATTTTTTTGTTTTGTTTATTTGATTGACTGTGTTTGTATGTTTTGTGTGGTTTATACCTTCGTAGTGTCAAATTAGCCGATACGCTTCACCAAGCGACCGTGGTAAAACCACGGGATCGAGGGGTGCCTAACATCTTCCCCTCGGTCAACAGAATTCCTTAGCCAAAATCTCGGTTCACGGATCAGTTTTATAGTCAAAACCGTTTGAAAAGGATTTTCAAAGGTGACTTGGCACACCCAATTATGTCAAGTGGCGACTCTGAGTTTTCATGCAAATAATCCTTTTCGAAACAAATTTTCACCTTTTGTCACTTCAATAATAAAAACCCTTTCGAACCATGAAAATAATCTTTTGTAGTACGAAAAAAGGGGTGTGACAGCTCTGGAGACCCTGTTGGGGAGTCTAACTTTTCAGAATTCAAGCTATTTTTGGAGTCGTATTAGCTTTGTTTGGCATTATGAGAGTATAAGCATTGTTTGTGATTTTGTTTGTGTTATTGTTTTCACTTTTGTGCATTTTTCGTGCTCTTTGTTTATAGTATTTATCCTATGTGTTACCGTTTTTATATTGGTCATCATGTGTCTACCCCCAGGCCTTCTTTCTACAACAAATCCGTAGTACACGTGTTGTACACGACCTCTAGTTGAGTCACCCTTATTTTAGGGGGGAGCCATCGGTGTTATGGAGTAGGTGGAAAGCAAAGCAGCCACTATCGACCATACGTTCCCCCGAATAGCCTTGTTAGTGAACCACAACGTAGGTCAGCCTTTAGGTCATGATTATGTGCATCATACTGAGACCTAGTGGGGCCCACTTGGTCCTTTGTAGGAGACTCTCCTCTAAAGCATCCCTACGTGCTAAATGTTGCATATTTGATGGTAACGTGGTCATTTAACGGACTGATTTGAAAAAACAAATTAGGAGTAAGGTTCGTAGGCAAAAATGAAAAAGAAAAAAAGAAGAGAAAAAAAATATAGAAAAAAAGTAAGTTGAAAAGAATGAATCAAAAGGAGTGTCGTAGTTTATTTTAGAGTTTTTTATGGCTTTTGTTCTTCATGATCCAAAAACTCAAAAAAAAAATTTATGTTTTGCATTTGTCTTCTCAAAGTACCGTGATTTCAAAAAAGAAAAAAAAATAGGGTTTTGTTTGCATTTTCTACTTATTTGTCAAAAGCAAAAATACCAAAAAGATTTTTTCTTCATAATTGGTGGTGTCAGTCTTAGTTGAAGTGTCTAGTTGAAAATCCAAAAAAAATTTATTCGTTTGTTTTTGGTTGTGTGTCTTAAGTTAGGGTCAATTTATTAGTTAATCATTAATTGTCCAATCTGATTGAATTACGCATACCTGATTCCCTTCCCTCGGGTTGGGATACGTAGGCAACCCTCGGTGGGTCCGGTAATCTTTGTATTGACCTTTGTCTTATTATTAGCCTAGGTCTCTCACCCCGTAATTTAGAGTTGTTAGCCAAGTAGACTGATTTTGCTCAGTACTTCTGTTCGGCAAATGGGAGTCATGAAGTGGTCTGTCCCATCGACATATGTTTGCGTCAAAAATCCCAAGGGTTGGGAATCTTCTACTCCTATCGAATTTTTGAGATAACGTCTTATGTGTTATTACATGATGGATTTGGCCACTAAGTATAGAGTCCTGATGGTTGTCAAGGTGCCTAAAAAGTTAATCAAGTGGTGGAAAATGTTTAACTATGTTGATCAGCAGAAACTGATTAAAATATTAGGTGATCTTACGAAACTTCTGCATGTTACCCCTCGTCCAGATCTAATAGAGGCTGTGTTGACCTTTTGGGATCCCAGTAGTTTGGTGTTCAGGTTTAGGGAATGTGAAATGACTCCTACTTTGGCAGAAATATCCGTTTTGTTCCATTTGCCCTATATCAAGAAAGATATGATTCGAGCACGAAATCATACTGGCGTGAGGTTTTTGCAGTCTTGTAGTTTAAAAAGTAAGGGTATAAATTTGGGTTGTTTAAGTGATTCGTGGGTTTCCTTAGATTTTTTGTTCACTAGATTCGGGCCCTCGAAAGGTTTTGATTGCTTTTGGGATGAATTTCATATGACTAAGGAAAAGTGGGAGAGAAAGCGTCTTGAAGTCTTCACCCTCGCTTTGTTCGGTACTTTAGTGTTTCCGCTAGAAGAAAGACGTATTAATACCATTTGCAATCTGTGGTGATGGCTCTATTTCATAAGGATCAAAATGACAACGGCATTAATCAAAAGGGCACGTTCACTCTCATACCCATGATCTTAATAGAAATATATAAAGCTTTAACCGAAGTGAAAGGGGGGTGATATTTTTTTAGGGCAGTAACCTGATATTGCATTTATGAATGATGGAGCATTTGCATGCGCCTTCTTTAGTTAGATGTGGTTGATCGTTGTATTCCCAATCGAGTGAAAGCCATGGACCTCAGGTTGCGTTTGGATAAATTCTCGCTACCCGTGGGATTCGATGCTTGGATTGAATTTCTTGAGTCAAGAACCGGGGATAAAAATTTGTAGACTTTCTGTGGCTTCGACCAAAGATAATCTTGTTTGGTTGTCAAATGCAGCTCCTTCTAGTTATGTTAGGGCTTAATTGCACTAGACCATACAGTCCTTCTAGGGTAATGCGCCAATTGGGTAGGCCGCAGGACGTGCCACCAGTAGTGTATCTTCTAAAGGATGTTGAGTACTTCAAGTACCAAGCCTTAGGTGAAATCAAATACGAGCAGTTCTGAAAGCATGCAACAAAGATAAGTATGGACACTCTCAAAGAAAGTTTAGATAATCCAGGGTACACTCAGGAATATGGGGTCTGGCTTCAATCCATCCCTCGGGGTATCAATCAACCCTTACCAGTGCAGCTTAGAGGGAGAATACAGGAAGAATGTATAGTTGACAACCATCAGGATGAAAGTGCGGGGTCCAAAGTGGAGACACTGAGAGTTCAGTTAGCAAATTTGTTCAAGACGGTAGAAAGGTGTCAGAATAATCTTTCCAAGTGCACTCCTCATGAGGAAGGAATACGGGGCCGAAGCTTCTTCCCTAATATCAAGGTGTCTTTATAGGATATGCTACAAAGTTTGAATGGAAGAAAAAGAACTTCACAGGCAGGTCCATCTCAGCCAGGGTCATCACGCAGAGCACCAGTCTGAAAGAGCATTTCTTATCTTTATTCAGTTTGAGTCTTTTATGTTTCTGTCATTGTAGGGTGGTGTCTGCTTTAAGTTAGAGTCAAGTCATTTTTGGTATTAGGGTCTTTATTAGTAATTTCACGTATGTCGTCTTAGGGGGTCTAGAATGTTATTTTGTATTTGTTGTTTAGTTTTTAAAGCGGTCCTAAATTCGTTGTATGTTTTGTGGTTTCTTTCGTCAAAATGTTATGATGTTACATCTTTCCTTTATTTGTTTATTTTCGTTTTCGCAAAAAAAAAAAAACTTCAAATATGTGATGTTTATGCATATGCTGCCCGAACTATGCAAGATCTGATTCATGTACAACATGATACGTAGGCAACCTGCTTTTAGGTTCGATCTAATCATTTTGTTTCGTTGTTTTTCATTTTTAAAAAAAAAAAAAGCAAAAGCCATAAAGAATGATAAAATGAATGTAGATAGTGAGAGAAGAAAAGAAAGAAAGTATGATGAGACAAGAAAGGAAAAGAACAGAGATTGATACGGAAAAAAAAAAGAAAAAATAATAATAATAATAAGTGTAGATAAAAATAAGTGTAGATAAAAATTGGGATGATGTTAAAATGACCATGCTACCCTCAAAAACTGGTAAAAATGAACATGAATTTAGGACAATTTTACTAATGTGATTCCCATGCTTGTTGTGTGGCCTAATCCTAACGGATGTCGTCTTTCAAGAGCATGTTCTTTCAGATAACAGTGGTAGGTTTGAAGCACTCTGGCTAGTCACCCATACTTCACTAGATCCAAAGCAAAGATCGTCATGGCTAGCAGGGAGATTGAAAATTCGCTTATTGACCCAGATCAGGATCACAGGGAAGAAATTTCACAACACAATGATGAGGTAGTAAGGCTCAGGCAACAATTGATAGATTTGCACCGGGCATGGGCCAGCAAATGACTCCTCCTCTTCTCCCTGAAGGTCTTGGGAATATCTTTAATTGCCCACCACTCTCTTAGGCATAATTCTTTGCTCCTACTGAGTCACCTGAGCACGCGCCAGGATTCACTCCACGATATATTTATCCTGGCAGTTCTAGTGTGCCCTTGGCAGCTCCCCAATCAAGACCCACTGCTCATCTAGCGCCACCGATCACACCGGTATTCGTGTCTCCACCACCACCTAAAGCTCTCATATATGTTGTGCGTCCCACAATGGGGCTTCCTAGGTCTGCCAGTGAGCCAATATTGAAGGTTCCAGATAGTCAGTATTATGCCCCGGAGCCTACTTTGAGCATAAATGAACTGTATGGGTACACTCAGCCACCTGCATTTCCATTTGATATGGAGAAACCTGTCACAACAGAGGAACAGGAAATTATAGCACGAAAGTTGAAAAGTTTAAAATAGGCTATGAGGAATTTGCAGGGAATCGGAGATTATAGGAGTGTTTCCTATAAAGATCTTTACATGTTCCCAGAAATCAACCTTCTCCTCAGTTTTAAAATGCCCAAGTTCGAGAAGTATGCAGGGCACGGTGATCCCGTGGCACACTTGAGACGTTATTGCAACCAGTTGAGGGCTGCAGGAGAAAGGAAAGAGCTGCTCATGGCCTTATTTGGTGAGAGTCTTTCTAATCTGGCTTCAAAATAGTTAATTGATCAAGATATCGACAAGTGGAACAGCTGGGATGACTTAGCTTCTGAGTTTGTTCAAAATTTTCAATATAACATTGACCTGATTTCGAACGAAAAATCCTTGGTCAACATGAAGAATAAAAGCACTGAAGGTTTTAGGCAATACGCGATAAGGTGGCGTGAACAGGCCGCCAGGGTAAAGCCTCCAATGAAAGAAAGTAAGTTGGTAAAGGTTTTCATTCAGGCACAGGATGAGACCTATTTTCAACATTTACTTCCGACAATGGAAAAGTCTTTTATTGAAGTCCTCAAAATGGGGGAGATGATAGAGGACGGAATCAAGAGTGGCCGAATAATGAGTTTTGTTGCATTAAAAGCCACCACACAAGCAATTTAAGGTGGATCTGGTGCATTCGGAGGTAAAAACAAGAAAGAGGACGTAGCGACTATCGCAGCTGGAACCCATTCCTATCCCAAAAGACCACCTCACCCCTATCCCCAATCCCAAGCCCAATTCTACACCCAAGCTCCATATATTCCTCCCCACCATTACTACCCTCCACAAAACCCTTTATATTCCATTCTACCACCCCCATACCCAGTATATAGTGCACAACCATATGTCTAACCCCTTCTTACCCGCAGTGGCACGCGCAAGATTCACAAAATCTCCCATTCGCTCCACTGAATTACCTAAACCCCTCCAAACCCGATTTTCAACCTAGGCCCAAGTATAAGAAAGAGAAGGCCGTCAAAAATCAATTCACACCTATTGGGGAGTCATATGCTAGCCTGTTTGATAGGTTGAGAAAGTTGAAGGTCTTAAGCCCAATTCAAGGAATGCTTTCAAACCCACCGTCGAGAAATCTCGATTATTCTTTAAGGAGTGTGTACTGCTCTGACATGCCAGGCCACGATATCAAGAAATACTGGCATTTAAAGAGAGTTGTCCAAGATTTAATTGACACAAATCAGATACTGGTCCAGGCCCCAGATAGTCCAAACATTAACCAGAATCTGCTGCCAACCTATGCTGAAACTAATATGTTAGAATTGATATATGATGGGAAAGAGTATTCATGGTGTTATAAGGCTATTATCAACGTACAGACCATTGAGGAGAGATCGGTAAATGTAGCAGAGTCTTTGAAAGCAATGTCATTGAGCCAGGAAGGAATGAGAGAAGATAAAGCCTAAGAAAGCACAAAGAAACCCCTGATCACAGTACAAGGCACCAAAAGGTATGTTGATTTAAGTCAGGATAAACCTAAGTTGACAGTGGTAGAAGCTTTGAGTCAGCCCATCTTGATGGTGAAAGGAGCACTGGCAGTGCCTATTGTCCTCAAACCAGTGACCCAACCTCTGATAGTTGATACAAAAAAAGTTCCCTGTAATTATGGGCGGACTATGATAACCTATCATGGGAAAGAACTAGTGGAAGATGTAGATGAGGTAGGGGGTTTGACTAGGTCAGGAAGATGCTTCATGCCTGAAAGTTTGAGAAAGTCCAAGCAATTATGAATAGACCATCATCTATC
Organism: Capsicum annuum; assembly: GCF_002878395.1. Taxonomy (NCBI): domain Eukaryota; kingdom Viridiplantae; phylum Streptophyta; class Magnoliopsida; order Solanales; family Solanaceae; genus Capsicum; species Capsicum annuum. The sequence continues at coordinate 26,769 of NW_025855545.1, forward strand.
AAAAAGCCTATCACCGAATAAGAAGCCGAAGAATTTTTGAAAAAGATAAAATTGCCAGAGTATTCAATAATAGACCAGTTGAAGAAAAGCCCTGCTCAAATTTCCCTCTTATCTTTGTTGTTGCACTCCAAGGAGCATCGTGATATTTTACTGAAGGTATTAAATAAAGCATATGTTCCTAGAGAGATTACAATAAATCATCTTGAGAAAATGGTTGGAAAAATCTTTGAAGTCAATCGGATCAGCTTTTCTAACGATGAATTGCCTGTTGAAGGTACAGGGCATAACCGAGGCCTTTACATTATAGTGAAGTATGAAGATTTCTACGTCACTCATCTTATGATTGATGGAGGTTTAGGTGCAAATATCTGCCCTATTTCTAGTTTGCAAAAGTTGAATATTAGTGTTGATAGGATCAGGCCCAACAATGTATGTGTCAGGGCTTTCAATGGTGCAAAATCAAATTCCATTGGCAAAATAGAACTAATGTTGATCATAGGGCCTGTTCAATTCGCCATATATTTCCAAGTATTGAATATAGACTCCTCTTACAATCAGTTTTTGGGAAGGCCATGGATCCACAAGGCCAGGCAGTTGCATCTACACTACACCAAATGATTAAGTTTGAGCATGATAGGCAAGAAGTGGTTATTCATGGTGAAGGAGATTTTTCCGCTTGCGAAGATTCTCCCTTGTCTCTTATTGAAGCAAATAATGTAGAGGAGACATTCATCTATCAAATTTTTGATACAGTGCCAATGAATCGTATCCTTGAATGACAGGTTATACCGGGACCGCAACTGTCTTCCGCTTCTATCATGATGGTGAGTGAACTTTGGAAATACGGATTTGAGCCAGGAAAGGGTTTGGGAGCATCTCTGTGCAGTATAATTCATCCCATATGTCTAAGTGAGAACGTGGGCATATTTAATCTGGGATTTGAGCCTACAGCTGAAGATCTGAAGAAAGCCAGGGGAAGGAAAAAGGAAACATGGTCACTCCCTCGCCCAATGCCACTACTCAGTGAATTATTTGTTAAGAGCGGTGTCACGAAGCATGTGGAATTTCAAGTTGAATTGGTTGATAACTGCCAGAACTTTTTTATCAAAGTTGATATGGTCAAAGCAGAAGAAGGCACCAGTATGGCAGATATGCAATTCATAGGTCCAGCCGTCCTACTCAACAATTGGGAAGGCACTCCTCTCCCCGTCAGGAGGGAGTTTTGGTAGTTTATTTTGTTTTTCTTTCCGTTTATCCAAGTTATTTCAGGGTTGTAATTTGGATTTTAGTTTGCTTATGTTATGTTGGCATCTATGATTAAACCCTCCTATCTTTTTATTTAATGAAATGCAATGTCCCTTTTTGATTCGTGTCTATATTTTTTGTTTTTTTTTTATATACAGTTCTCTTTATGCTGATACTAATGACATGACATGCATGCGGAATTTTCAGCCTGGCCATAAAATCCAAACTAATCAAGATGTAATAAATCAAGATGGGGAATATGATGAAGAAGAAGCACTAGAAGAAATAAGCAAAGAGTTGGATCAGTTTGAAGACAAACCGAATCCTAATTTGAATGAGACTGAACCAATAAATCTAGAGGATCAAGAAGATGTTAGGAAAACTAAAATCAGTGTACATGCTTTGCCACAGCTAAAAGATGGAATGATTTAAGCATTAATTGATTATAAGGATGTTTTTGCATGGTCTTATGATGATATGTCTGGTTTAAGCACTGAATTAGTGGCTCACAAATTGCCAACGGATCCCGCGTTCCCTCCTATCAAACAAAAGTTGAGGAAGTTTAAAACTGATGTAAGTATTAAAATCAAAGAGGAAATCATGAAACAACTTGAAGCCAAAGTAATTCGAGTGGCTTGTTATCCCATGTGGTTATCCAATATTGTTCCCATACCAAAGAAAGATGGCAAAATTCGAGTGTGTGTTGATTACTGTGATTTGAACAGAGCAAGTCCGAAAGATAATTTTCTACTACCCAATATCCATATTTTGTTAGACAACTGTGCTAAACACGAGGTTGCCTCTTTTGTGGATTGTTATACCGGATATCACCAGATTATTATGGATGATGAAGACGCGGAGAAGACATCTTTTATCAAACCATGAGGGACCTATTGTTATCGAGTGATGTCGTTCGGTTTGAACAATGCTGGAGCAACATACATGAGAGCCATGACCACTATGTTTCATGATATGAGGCATAAGGAGATTGAGGTATACGTGGATGATGTGATTATTAAGTCAAAAAGTCGGGCCGACCATGTTAAAGATTTAAGAAAGTTCTTTGAAAGGATTCGCAGGTATAATCTCAAACTCAACCCGGCAAAATGTGTATTTGGAGTTCCATCTGGAAAGCTGTTTGGTTTTGTGGTCAGCCGTCGGAGAATTGAATTGGATCTCTCAAAAATCAAAGTCATTCAGGATTTACCCGCGCCCAAGAATAGGACAGAGGTAATGAGTTTGCTTGGTAGACTGAACTACATTAGTAGGTTTATTGCTCAACTCACAACCACTTGTGAGCCCATATTCAAGTTGCTGAAAAAGAGTATTGCGGTAAAATGGACTGAAGAATGTCAAGAAGCATTCGATCGAATCAAAAGATATTTGTCAAATCCGCCCATGCCAGTACCCCCTGAGCCTGGTAGGCCTTTGATCTTATATTTATCAGTCATGGACAATTATTTCGGTTGTGTCCTGGGTCAACATGATGTCACAGGCAAAAAAGAGCAGGCTTAGCAAGAAGTTCACCGCATATGAGGTCAGGTATACTCTTCTTGAAAGGACGTGTTGTGCCCTAACTTGGGTAGCACAGAATTTGAAGCATTATTTCTCATCCTATACTACTTATCTCATCTCCCACATGGATTCTTTAAAGTATATCTTTCAGAAGCCTATGTCGATAGGTCGATTGGACAAGTGGAAAATATTGCTTACCGAGTTCGACATGGTATATATGACTCGAACCGCCATGAAAGCCCAAGCCTTGGCAGATCATCTTGCTAAGAATACCATCAATGAAGAGTACGAGCAATTAAAGACATATTTTCCTGATGAAGAAGTGTCGTGTGTCGATGAAGTCGTTATAGATGCTGATCCAGGTTGGAAGTTGTTCTTCGATGGAGCTGTCAATATAAAAGGAGTCGGAATAGGTGCGGTTCTTATCTCTAAATTGGGACAATATTTCCCGGTAACAGCACAATTTCGATTCTACTGTACTAATAATATGGCAGAGTATAAAGCCTGCATTCTTAGTTTGAGGTTAGTTGTTGATATGGGAGTCCAAGAATTATTGGTGTTGGGGGATTCAGATTTGCTCGTTCATCAAATTCAAGGCGATTGGGAGACGAGAGATTTGAAGCTCATCCCGTATCGACAATGCTTGTAGGAGCTATGTCAACGGTTTGTGTTTGTAAAATTTAGGTATATTCGAAGGATTCATAATGAAATTACTGATGCTTTAGCCACTCTGTCTTCAATGCTCCAACATCCCGATAAAACCTACATCGATCCAGTGCATATACAGAGTCGTGATCAACATGCTTACTGTAATGCGGTTGAAGAAGAGCTCGATGGACAACCCTGGTTCTTGGATATCAAGCGATACATTTAGTCAGGAGAATACCCAGCATATGCCACCAACGATCAAAAGAGGACTTTTAGGCGTTTGGCTAGTGGATTTTTCTTAAGTGGGGGAATCTTATATAAGAGAACCCTAGATCTGGGACTTTTGAGGTGTGTAGATGCAAGAGAAGCCTCGGTAATCATGGTTGAAATACACTCTGGAGTATGCAAGTCGCATATGAATGGTCATGTCTTGTCAAAGAAGATTTTTCTGGCTTACTATGGAGAGGGATTCTATTCAATTTGTTCAAAAGTGTCATCAATGTCAAGTGCACGGTGATCTGATACATTCTCCTACTGTTGAGTTGCATGCAATGGCCGCTCCATGGCCGTTCATGGCTTGGGGAATGGATGTGATTGGACCGATTGAGGCGAAGGCATCAAATGGACATAGATTCATTTTGGTAGCCATTGACTACTTTACAAAGTTGGTAGAAGTAGTAACTTTCAAGTTAGTGACAAAGAAGGTTGTGGTAGATTTTGTTCATGCCAATATCATTTGTAGATTTGGAATTCCTAAGATGATCATTACTGACAATGCTGCCAATCTCAATAGTCATTTGATGCAAGAAGTGTGTCAACAATTTAAGATCGCACATCAAAATTCTACTCCATATCGCCCAAAGGCCAATGGTGTTGTAGAAGCCTCCAATAAGAATATAAAAAAGATACTACAAAAAATGGTACAAGGGTCTAGACAGTGGCATGAAAAGTTGTCATTTGCATTGCTAGGTTATCGCACCACTGTTCGCACTTCAACATGGGCAACTCCATATATATTGGTGTATGGGACAGAAGCAGTCATCCCTGCAGAAGTTGAAATTCCCTCCCTTTGAGTCATTGTAGAAGCAGAGATTGATGATGATGAATGGGTAAAAATTTGACTGGAGCATTTGAGTTTGATTGAGGAAAAAAGGCTAACGTCTGTGTGTCATGGCCAGTTGTATCAGAGGAGGACGGCTCGAGTGTATAACAAAAAGGTCCGTCCCAGGAATTTTAAAGTTGGCCAGTTGGTATTGAAACGTATCCTTTCTCACCAGGTTGAAGCGAAAGGCAAGTTCTACCCTAACTGGCAAGGTCCCTTCGTTGTGAAGAAAGTGTTGCCCAATGGAGCCTTATATTTGACAGATATTGAAGGCAAAATGGAAGAAATGGCTATCAATGCTGATGCGGTCAAAGGATATTATGTATGATATTTTATCCTTTGTTGATTTTATTGCATGTTTAGTACTTGCATGTTTAGTACTTGAATTTTTTTAAGATTGATATGATGAAGGCATTTTATTCTTCTATCCAAGCATTGTGTCATCCTTTCTTTACCCGTTTGATCTTCGTTTTATTCTTTCTTTCATATCCCTTTTTTGGAATCAAAATAGAGTCAAAGATAAATGTCAAGAAAATAAGAATAAAAAGAAAGAGTTTGAAAAAAAACAAGCTTTTGGAACTATGTGCGACTTGATTCTCCTCTTTCGAGAGTGAGATACGTAGGCTGCCCTATTTCGAGCTCGGTCCAACCAAATAAAGATTTAAGATTCACCCATTCAACAAACCTGGGGCATGAGTTAATGTATTGTTTGAGTCGATTCCTAAAGTTGTAAGTCCCACCCCCACTTCAAGTGTCGTTTGAACCCCTTGCCATCCTTTTCTAACCTTATCCAAAAGCCAAGCTGCAACCAAAGAAAGTCCTTCAGATCAATTTTTGATAATTTTAAGGCTAAGCATGCAATGGATATGATGATACATTGTGAGGTACCACTTGTCTCCCTCAGCATAAGAAATCAGGAAAGAAATACAAAAATGAGAGAGTCTTATTGGTGAAAACCCCCCGTAGGCATCATAAGGTGATGGTGAGTGGAGAGAAATAAAAATGAGAGAGTCTTATTGGTGAAAACCCTCACGGGCACTGTAAGGCGATGGTGAGTTCAAGAGAAAAGTAAAAAGTGAAAAGAAAGAGATTCGTTGGCGAAAGTCTTTTAAGATGTCGTCAATTGAATGTGATGTATGATTCCAATAGATTTGAAGAAAAGGCTCAGCGGCAAAGGCATGAACTCAACAATAAATGGGGAGTTTGGATAGGAAGATCAGGCAACTTAATCCAAAATGCATGTCATACTCATTGGAGTTGTTTGTCGTATTCCGATAAGTTTTCTTTTGAATATTGGAAATTGCCCTTTTCTTTCATTTACATATTCATACTTTTTGTCTTTTTATGTCATTTATTAGAATAAAAGTCGCCATCATTTCTGTACATTTTAAGTCAAGTTTGTGTCAAAACAAGCGAGAAATGATTTCAAAATTTACTACCAGTCTTTCCAATTATATGAGGAAAATCCAAGGACCAGCACATGAAGAAATATGATCGAAATTCAACACGAAGCAAAGGAAGTTTATCAACCGACAGGCTATTGGATTCGTGGAAGCATTCAGATTTGGGAAAAGAGTGCACCTCAGGGGCATGGTAAAATGGAAACCCATTGTTCGAGTCAGAACTCATTTTCCTCAATCTGGATCTGGGGCAATGATGCGGCATGATAGGGCAAGTGTCAGCGATTTGGAACAAAGATGAAAGGAACGAGTGCTGGGGAAGATACCTGAGAAGCCAAGAGCTGCAAGCCACCACTAAGTTTTTAACTGACAAATTTTCTTTGTTGAAATAGGGGCAAATTCGCTTCACTCAATTCAGCTACCATTGGAAATGCACATCCGTGAGATTTTACTTTCTGCTCAGGACCCTCCTAAAAAATGAGATTTTACTTTATGTTCAGGACACTCCTGAAAAATGGGATTTTACTTTATGTTCAGGACCCTCCTGAAAAATGAGATTTTACTTTATGTTCAGGACCCCCCCGAAGAATGGGAATTTACTTTCAATTCAGAACCCTCCTGAAAAATGGGATTTTACTTTATGTTCAGGACCCTCCTGAAAAATGGGATTTTACTTTATGTTCAGGACCCTTTTGAAAAATGGGATTTTACTTTATGTTCAGGACCCTCCTGAAGAATGGGAATTTACTTTCAGTTCAAGAACCTCCTGAAAAATGAGATTTTACTTTATGTTCAGGACACTCCTGAAAAATGGGATTTTACTTTATGTTCAGGACCCTCCTGGAAAATGGGATTTTACTTTATGTTCAGGATCCTCCTAAAAAATGGGATTTTACTTTCAGTTCAGGACCCTCCTAAAAAATGGGATTTTACTTTGTGTTCAGGACCCTCCTGAAAAATGGGATTTTACTTTGTGTTCAGGAGGGTCCTGAACACAAAG
>NW_025855545.1:36678-52365 GCF_002878395.1 Capsicum annuum
GATAGCTATGGTGATTGTAGAAATTATTTAAAGGCGATGAATGGAAAGGGGTAGATCAACTAATAAGTTATGGGTAGAGACTCATTGGCGTAAATGGAATTTGAAGATAGTCTAAATGTATGCATAGGTAAGGAAGTATGATGTGAGAAAATAGAATATGTTGATGAGATCATAATGGGTTATGTTATAAGATTAAGATCGACTGTCCCTATTACGTGAATTTAACCCCCTCCCTGATTGTGTTTCTTTGGTAGTTGTAAGCTAGTATTGCATGTGAGAAGGTGTGTGGTAGATTCTAAGGTGTGGTAGTAATATTGTAGATAGAATGAACTTGTGGACGGTAGTTAAGTTAAATGACATAGTTGGGTTGATTCCCCAATTTAATGGAATAGTATAGTATGTGACCTGCTTCATCAGTGTTGTTTGATTGGTGTTGTTAGAAAATAGGCTTGAACTTTAGATGTGGAGTGTAGTGGTAAAAATAGTAGCTTAAGTTCAATGATGCAAATTCTTTGGGAGTAAGTAGTAGGCTTGATTAAATGTGTGCATGTAACACCCTGCATTTTTCGTGCTAGAAATCGAATCATTGTTCCTATGTGTGTAAGCTCAAATTCCATGGTTTATATTTAAATTCATCTGTCATGATCCTTCTCCTAGTGTATGGGGTGATTATGAGGTGAAAAGTGTTCATAAAAATCACTTAGACCAAAGTTGAGCTAAGAGTCATTCATTCATCCAAAGTTTGATATTCAATTCTAAAAGAGTCTATTTTGAACGAATATAACTTTCGATACACATAGAAATTTTCATCTCAAGACCCACCAAATTATAGATAATTGAATTATATTTCCAACGATACCAATTTTGCCAAAAATCTGATACCCAAGGAAAAAGTTACAGCAATTTTAATGAAGAGGTAGTAAGCCAAGGCGATATGCCCGCGACGCGTGCTCCATCATTCCCAGCTGTTTCCCAGGTTTTGTTTTCATATTTTTAAGGGATAAAAGGTCCTTTCCTTCACCCTAACCCGCCCATAACATAGAATTTTAGCCTCAAGAAGCATCAATTGCATCTTTTATTCAATTTTCTCTCAAAACGCAAAACCCTAACTCATCCCTAAAGATCAAGAACTCATTCCTAAGATCAAGAATTCCAAGAAACGGACCAAGATCTAGGTTCCATCTTTCAAATCTTATAATCTAAGGTACGTGAAGTTTTCCTAAACTACATGGGCATGGTCAAATCATTTTTAATGATGTTTTGAATGTTGAGAAAATCATGAATTTGTAAATGGGGTTTGATTATGTTTAAAATCTTACATTATGAATTCTTTAATGGTATTACTGTTTTGGTCTTGAGGCCTTTCCCCCAAATTGATTTGTACTCGTATATATGTATGTATGAAATTTTGTTTGAGTATTTAATTGAGAGCATAAAAATATAGAATCCCTCTCTTGCTATGACTTTCCATTCTTTTCAAACGATATGAATTATTTCGAATATATTTTGAGAAGCATGATACAAATGTCTTGATTCTTGTTTATGACTTGATTATGATTTTGAATTGAAGAGAGGAGGCCTTACATGTTGATAAATGTTGAATATATATAATGAAAGAATTGCATGGTTTGTCCAAAATACATGAACAGCACATGTTTGTTGAAATGTTCAAAAGAGAGATTCTTTGCATTGTTTAACATATGTTTTGAAGTATGGATTCTCTTGAACTGTCTGAATGATATGGTCGTCCAAACTTTATGTTTTGAATGAAGAGTGGTAATATGATAATATATGGCATAGAGAATATGACTTTTAAGTCTTCGTTTGATGACACCAAAACAGATAATGCCATAACAGACTCAGAATAAAATAGAAATCAAAGAGAGTTGGATGGTTACCCCAAGAAAGTACGAGTTAAAAGACTCAATTCTAGAAATCGTTATTTGCTGACACAGGGTTATGGTACCATGTTGTGTGGTCTTATGTACCTTGATTTATGTCGTCCCACTTTGGGACTATGGTTAGGATCCATGCTTTATGGTTTTATGCTCTACCATGACATGTTGATTTGATTAGGGGATCATGACACCATGTTGTGTGTTCTTGTGTGTCTCCCCATTATGGATACTTCAATCCTTGCGGCAATCTTGGGTTAGAGGCTTGGCCACCGAGTCAAGGACGGATTGCATATAGCCCGTGGAATTACAGATTATAGGGTATACCATCTAGCTAGAAGTAAGATAAAGAGTGAGTCATGAATTTGAGATTATTGTTTAAAGCCTTTTAAATATGTCCATGTGTTTTTTTCATATATCATATATAAATTGATTTAAAACTGCTCTCACTTATGTTGTATAAAATAAATTATTTTGGATTGCTCTACGTACAAGTACAATTGTATTGACCCCCTATATTTCAGGGTCTGTGGCTCAGTCTAGAGGTCCTACTAAGCCGTAGAGTTATTCAGACAGAAGTGAAGTGTACAGTTGGTGAGCCTTCTTTATTCCAGAAGGGCTATTTCTTTTCAATCACTTTTTATTTATTTTGGTTTAGGTCCACTGGGGCCTTGTCCCAGTTTCAGACAGTTCTGTTAATTTTCGTATGTATTAGACACTTCGCAATCAGAAATAGATATTGTCTAGATATTGATGGATCCTCTTTTATATTGATATACTTAATTTAGAATATGACCATGATTTCGTATTACTTTATATTTCTGTATTTATTTTTGTATATGAATTATGTATGTGATTGCAAGTTAGAAGGGCTCTCAGGCCTTCATAGTTCGGGATGTCTGTCACGGCCAGGGCCCCGATTTGTGTTGTGACAAACTTGGTATCAGAGCACGGTTCATGGTCCCAGGGTGTCTACAAAATCGTGTCGGGTAGAGTTCTTTTTATGGGTGTATAGCTTGCCACACTTATAAGTAGGAGGCTACTAGGCGTTGAGGAATGTCTCTCTTCTTTGTGGTTTAGTTCGTGATGTAGAGTCTGAATGTCCTCTAATCAATGTTCTCTTGTATTTCAGAAAAGCTAGCATGCCTCCACGTTTCTCCAATGAACAGAACACCCAAACTGAAGATGTACATCCCACCCATGGGATGAGGATACATAATATGGCTCACATTCTTGAGTTTGTTGCTACTCTAGGAGCCCCTCCTATTCAGACTAGCCCACCTTGGGCACCTAGGTTTCCTCGTTCTGGAACTAACCACACCCAACGTCTCCAGAGAAAAGTATCAAATGCTAAGTTCAGACAATCGATGCATATGATAGCTCAGTTGATGCTTCCTAGTCCCAATGGTTTGAAGATATTAGGTTTCTGTCTGGTGCATTTGAGACTACATGGGTTGTTCAGTTCATGAGACTGAGCCTACCTAAGTTTGCGGGCACAAAGGTTGATAAGGACCCCCAAGGTTTCGTGGATGAGTTGGAGAAAATTTTTTGGGTGATACATGCGAATGAAGTGGAAGAAGTTGAACTAACAGCCTACCATCTGAAGGATGTGGCCAACCAGTGGTACAACGAATGGAAATATTCAAGGGAAAACAATGCTGAGCCTTCTGTGTGGGGCAAATTTGTGGAAGCTTTCCTAGACCGATTCTTCCCCAGGAATTGAGGGAGTCCAAGGCTAAAGAATTCATGAACTTAAAGTAAGGGAAGATGATCATCGAGGAGTACACCTTGAAATTAAATCAGCTATCCCATTATGCTCTGGAACTGGCGGGAAACATGAGGGTCCATATGCGCAAGTTTAGATCCGATCTCTCGGATGACGTGGTGTTGGAGTGCAAAAGGGCAATGCTTAATAGGGATATGGATTTCTCTAGATTTTTTATTCACATGCAGCAGGTTGAGGAGCAGAAGAAGAAGGTTGCTGAGGCAAGGGAGAAGGACAGGCAAGCCAAGAGGGTCAGACCAGCAGACCAGAATACCTTTGAGTGAACAACGATCCCAGTCAGGAGGTAGGTCGGGAGCTCATGGCACCCAGTCCCAGGGGAGTGTAACTCATTCGTTTAGGTCACACCCTCGCTGTGGAAATTGTGGGAGGAATCATCCAGGAAGTGTTATTCTGAGATTCAGAAGTGTTATTCTTGCGGCCAAATGGGCCATATTCAGAGGGACTATCCATCAGCTGGAGGGAATCTAAAGGGAACTAAGTACCAATCCACGTCCACAACTCCTCCTCCTAAGGGCATGATTTCAGTTGTCGGTGGTGATCGCAAACCGGTTATATACCTTATCTAACCACCAAAATGAGAAGACCTCGCCGGATGTTATTACGGGCACGTTATAGATTTTATCCCATGATATGTATGTATTGGCATGCTTCTCATGATTAGTATTGTTGGACAATAAGATGTGGAGTGTAGTGGTGAGAATAGTATCTCGAGATTGACTATGCATGTTTTTAAGAATTAATTAGTAGGCTTGATGTGATGTGTGAAATGACCTAGGTTGGCAATTTGTGAAAAAGGGAGTGGATAAATGGTGATATTTATACTTGAGGTCTAGTATTAAAAATGATGAATTGTGGTTGAGTCATTAAGATGATAAGAGTGATAGTCATATAAAAATAAGTTAAACCCCAGATAGTATATTGTTAGAGAAGGATGTATGGTATAAGTGTCATATACACCCAACTTGTGTTTTTGAATTTTGTAGGACGGAGAAGTCTGGGGAGTTGTTGTATAGTGTTCATTAAAGTTGAACTTAAGGAAATATCGGTAGGTAATATGCGCCTTTGGTATATTTGTGCAAATTTTATTAAGTTGTAAGTTTTGTGATTAAAGGTGTAGAGCAATTATTCTAAGGCGTTGAAGACAGAGTGTTAAGTGTTTGGAAGCATAGATGACCATGCCCATAATAATGTGAGTTATAAGTTGATGATTTTGGGAGTTAGAAGATATTACGATTAGTGTGCCTGAAAGGGGATGTCCTAGAAATGATTTAGTGTCTTTATATTAGAGACTAATGAGAGGAGTTGTGTTCATGTACACTACAAAAAATAAGGCTAATTATGGAGGTTTATTTGCGGAGGTTTCAAAAACCCCTACAACAAGATTATTTTGTAGCATTTATTTTAACCCCCGCAATATAAATTTCTTGTGGTGGTTTTATTGTGGAGCTTTATGATAACCTCCGGTAATTGTATCAAATTGTGAGGTTTGCCATAATTTGTGGTGGTTAATTATCCCCACAATATAGGTCACTACTAAAAGCAAGTCGAAGATTAACAAAATTTCTCATTTTTTACTAAAATTGATGGGCTCAATAACGTCGTAAAATGGTGCATTCGATTTAAGAAAAATGATAAATCATTTTGGTTAAAATCAAGGGATGCCGGTCAATTTTATAAAACCGTTGGAGTTCCTTGATTTTTCATAAATATATTAAAAGTGTAGCAATTTGAAATCAAACCCATACCACGATATTAAATAATTCTACCACTAAACCACACATTTTTTCATTAAATATATTTGTGCTTTTTCTCTATATTCTTCAACTACAATTTTGTACTTCAAAATCAAAGAACATCAAACTAAAATAAAACTCTTCTTTTTTTTTTTTTACAATTTTTGTGCATCTTTAAAAAATATATATAACTGACAGTCAATCATTTTTCTTTAAAAAAATTATTGAAAAATCGATGAATTTCATTATATTTTTATAATTTATTAATAGTGTGTCGACTAAAAACTTGAACTACAAAAACATTTTAGAGAATAAGGAAATTAGGATAAGTAGAATTAAGATTGAATAAATATATTGCAAGTTTAATCAACATGAGAGCAGAAAATTCAGTTGGGATGATACTCAGATGGGATTTTGATGACAAAATGCAAACAATTTAGCTATTTAGGCTCATTTTTTTTTAGAGAACGAAATGATAGATGAAAACATTAATCATACAATATATAGTTGTATAACTAAAATGTAAACAAAAACTATCGTGATACGATAAAAAGATGTATATATATACCAACGTGAAAAGTAAGTTCTAAAATAATTCAATTTTGGTCATAGTCACTCTCAAGAATCATTTGATACAGTGAATTAGAGTATTGTGGTATATGATGTATTAATTGTTGGTGTTTGTTCTAACTTTCTTACCATAATTGAATTTTTCTTTAAGTACCATAATTGAGTTTTTCTTTAGGAAAAGGAAAACATATTCTCTATATTTGAATAATCATTGTTTGTATGGGAAAAGATTGTATGCTTTATAAATAGAGGCTCCTTTCATTTTGTTTGGTAGCATCCACAAAATAGTCCTAGGGGTTTGAGAGTATTATTTTGGGGGAGACTTTGTGAGATTCAAGTGTTGCGATATCATTTATGTGAACCTCTTTTTTATTTTGAGTGAATTGTGTGAGGTTGTCTCTCTTGACAATTTGTACTCTCTTTTATATAGTGGATTGATCATTTCCTTTTGCGGATGTAGGTCGATTACAAAAAATTCTTGTATCTCTTTTGGTGTATTTCTCACTTATCTTCTTATTCATGGTATTTCGATGTTTGCTTTGCTAGCTTCCGCATGACACCTAATTATTTTGGTCCTAACATTAATAAGATTTGCATGCAATTTCATTAAAACCCCAATAACCTTTTTTTTTTTTTATTTCCTACAAATATCCAACTTATGAAGCGTTATTAATCTAGTTTAAAAATAGATCGTAATAAAATATATCGGTTGAGAAAAATATTCTCTAATTTTAATATTTCGATAGCTAGTGGTTGAATACTAACAACATAAGATGGTAGTTTGGTGGTGACTGTTGAGAGTTGGCTGATAGTGATAGTAAAATTGTGGTGATAAATAATGATGATGATTAGAAATATATAATGATGATTGATGGTGGTGATTGTTGGTAGAGACCGTTGATTGTTATGGTAACGACTATTGGTGGCACCTAATGTTGACACCTAATTTTGACCGTCCGATACTCCTTTTAGGCTATTATTTTATTAAAATTATAAATTTTAAATATTAATATTTTCTTACATATTATTCTTGTATCAACAAATATCGATGTGTCACATTTATGATTTAAAAAATATACAAATTATTTTACTACTTTTAATATCATTTTTACAGTTTATCAATTTAAATATAATATTTTTTTTAATAATCTTGTTAATATTTATTAAATCAATTTTGTAAATATACACACTCATAATTTACAAACACGTTATCATATATTTTTACGTAACATTAATTTTACATACGTAGTTTATTTTAATATTGACATTTTATGACGTCATTATTATTAAAGTAATAATCAATTGTCTTTAATTTTTCTGTCATTAATTCTTAGCCACTTTTGTACCCAATTAATGCCAATTTTAGCTACAATTGATATCAATGTTGATTAGAAATTAAAACCCGATTACTTAGCTATTTATAAATTAATTCAATCTCAGTCGTTGATCAGAGTTGATCCAACGGCTGAGATCAACTCAGTCTATTATTTCCTTTTAAACTAATACCCCAAACCCTAACTCCCCATTTTCTCCCATCAGCCGCACACCCATTCCACTCTCATTGCTCTATCAGCAGCCATAGCCACCGCCACTCACCCTACCGGTGAACACCACGCTCCGGTGAGCCGCGTCACTGGTAAGGATGCTGCCACCCCGGCGAACCACGTCTCCTTGCAGCCGGCTACCACTATACCTCCATCAGACCAGCGTCGCTCTTCGCTCTCTAACCACCGGCGATGGACAACAATGACCGACGTAACCCTGACTCCTGCCTGCGGCGCCTCCTTTCTCCCCATTCCATTGATGCCAGCGAACCAGCGCAACATTCCACCAGCGGGCGAACTCTCCGAACCGACCAGCCGGCGATTCCTCCGAGCTAACCATCGTCTCGACCGAAGATGAACCCGAGACAGACTCCGGGCCCCCTCTGCGTCACATGCAGCCGCAGCTGCTGTTCCCCCACGCCATCTCTTTCTTCTGCCGCCTCGCCGCCGCCTGATCCGGTCATATTTACTGGAGAATTGTTTAAAGGGCATGACGTTTTCACCCTGTAAATCCGCCTTAGGTTTTTAACTCTGTTGTTTTGTATTCATCATTCTTTTTTTTTTTCATTTTCACATGCCATCTTTGATATAGGTTTTCCACTTCACAAGTTGAATGAAATGGGAAAAGACTGAATATCAACATTTCCGTATTTCGTTGTCTTTTTCAAAGGTCAGATTCTTGTTTATATATTCCTTATGTTTTGCTCCACCCTTCTCCAATTTTTATGTTGTTTGCTTGTCTTTATATAAAAAAAATACTCCCTGTGTTACCATTTCTCTTTTGGTCTTTTGGTCCGTTCTAAAACGAATGTCTCCTGCCTTTAAGTTTTTAAAAAATATAATTATAATTTTACCCTTAGTGGTCCACTTAACTTTAAATAATATTAATCTTTTTTTATTTGTTTTTTCAATTAAAAATGATCTCATTTGATTATAAATACTATTATTTTTTTTTTAAAGAAGGGTAACTTTATAACTTTAACAAAATTAATATTTATTTCTTAAATATCGTGTCCAGTTAAATGGCAACACATAATTGAGACGGAGGGAGTATATGTTTTAGTTTACTTGTCTACTTTAGAAAAATTAAGAGAGTTTTATTATAGTTTTTTCCTTTTTTATCCTCAATATTAAATAACTATATAAAATAGTATTAGTCAAATTTAGATTCTAAAGTATTATTAACAACGTTAATTTAACGAAGTACTCCTAATTTAGTAATGGATTATAACTATTGTGGTTTCTTGTAATCAACTAATTAGCACAGAGCATTCAGTTTTTTTAAGTGTTTAATGGTTTATAAGTTGTTATCGGCAATTTGAACCTCTAAAATAGCACTTCTTTTGAAGATTTTGTCATCCAATGACCTCTTGTGGGAGAAGGTGAATTAGCTTACAATTGAGTGCAATAATGCTGAACAAATGGATTCAGTTTGAGTTAATTCTTATACACCATGTTTGAACTGTTTTGGAGCCAATTGAGTTGGAAATCTTGTGTATATCAACTGAGCTTTTGGTCATACACGAGGACTATAAGAGCTACTTTGTATGGTATCGTTAAAAGGAGAGGGCCTACTTTTTGTAGTTATTTCGTTGGATCGGATTATAGTATGAAATCCCATTATTATCACAATGAGATGGCTATAAAATATTCTCATGTATTTGTCAACTTTATCTGCGCCTTCAATATGAGACTTCAAAGAACAGTTTTTTCTCCACTGCTTCATGAAGAATAAATGATTCAATTTGTTGATTTTCTACAGTAGTTTCTTTCGTACATGATGCAATTTATATAGCATCTATAATTTCCTCCCTTTAGCATTTGGACTGGTCATTTACAGTATCCATTATTGTTGCAGCAGTATGTCAGTATCTATATAACGCTGTCCGATCTTCTTACTGCTTCCAAACTAATGAAAACAACGATATCATCTCCAACCGTATCATGTTCTCCTCTGATTTCCTAAGACAAATGAGGACACTATTATCAACACAAGCTTGTACATACAGGTAGACAGACCTCATTTCATCCTTGCAGTGATCTTCTGTTACCACTACTGTAGTTTTTCCCAGGTAATTTTTGTTACCAGATTGATAGTTTCACACGACAGTAAATTGAACTTCTGATGACATAAGCACACACTGAAAGTTGGTTAATAGTATTCATTGTTTTTAACTCTGTTATTTTGTATTCATCATTCTTCTTTTTTTTTTTTTTTTTTTTCTTTTTCACTAGTTGTATAAAAGAGCTTTTATTTAATTATTTCAGTCCAGTGATGCAAATAGAAAATGCGCGTACTTTATCTGTGGATGGAGAATCACCAGGCAAACATTTGGTATCTTTTCATATTATATTTTTATGGGGCTGAAGTTGTAAACTTTAGGTTATCGAAATCGAGATTGTTAATTATGTGTGACATGAATTTAGATTTGTACTGTTGTGTATTCAGAATATTTTTAGTTTAGTTTATGTTATAAGTGGTTGTATATGTTGTAATTGTGTTGTTTTGTACGCTGATAGTTTCTATTTAGTCTATGTTATAAATGATAGTATAGTAAAATTATTTGTACCTATGAATATAATTCTAAAGTTTTTTTTTTAAAAAATTAAAACAATATGTGACGGTTATAAATACCTACAAAAAAGTTATACAAGATAATTGAGACTATATTGTTGGGGTTATAAACCCCCAAAGGTTGAAGTTATTAAAAATCTAAAATCATATTATGGAGGTTATAAATTGCTACAAATTCAATTTTAAAAATGCCACAAATTACAAATTTATTTTGTGGCGGTTGGTAGTGGAGGTTCTATAAAACCGCCACAAATTTGCTCGTGGCATGGCTTATTTTTGCATTTTCTGAAACTGCTTCAATTCTTCTTGTAGGAGTTAAAAACTCACACAAATCTATACTACCTTAAAAGCACCAACTTAAAAAACTTAAAGTGAAATTACTAAATTACCCTTCTAACAAAATAAAATAATAAGAAAACTGATAAAATTAATATTTATTTGAAGGGGTGTCACCCTTCTGACCGCTTCAGACTAAAAACAAACAAATCTGTTTTTGTTTACGCCAAGAGTTGTTACGCTAAGGTTTATTTTCTGGATTCTAACACTCATTCGTCCCACCATTATCTCAACTTGTCTCTCACGGGTGAGAAGATCAAAATAGCAAACAAGTTCATCAAAACCTACAGGATTTACATCTTCAAAGTGTTGAAGCAAGTTCATTCAGATGCTGGAATTCCAAGTAAGCTAAAGGGTATAATGAACTGTTTCATCAATGATATATTCGAGAAGCTTGCTCAAGAATCTTCTACACTTGCTAGGTACAACAAGAAGCCTACCATGATCTCATTTAATTTATTGTTTATTCTTTCTACAATCTAATAAGTCGAAATAAGTATAAAGTGGGACAACATGTTTGTTTGTGTTGTCTGCTTGGAATTCTGATCATTCAACATTTTACACCAGTTCACTTCAAGCTAAACTCATTGGCACTGCTTCGCGGCTCTTACCAGTTTATCACTTTTCTCTTCAGTGAACTGCCTCAGTTCTAAGATACATTTAATCTCTTGATCCTGGTGAATTTTATTTTTTTTGGGTTAATCTTTGGGAATAATTGATCTTGTCATTTTATCAGCATTTGAAGTTTCATTCTTCTACTTCCTAATCGTTCTCTCTTGATTTTATTGGGTTAAAGGTTCTTAAGGTGAGCTTTATGTCCTTGCTGCTATGATAGTAGACTGTCATTTTAAATTTATGCTTCCATTGTATTGAGTCACTATGAAATTGCTTAATCAAAACATGGATGGAATTTTTCCTTTCGGGACTATCCTTTTTGTCTTTTGTTGTTGTGTCAATGTTGCCATCTACAAGCTTGATAAAGTACTCGTTGGGTAAGTTTTACAATGAATATGGTTAAGCTCTCCGTTGTAGTCACTATTGTTTTCTTGCAAAATAGCTCTTCCATTATTGACACAATAAAAACCACGGGAACACTAAACACATCCCAAACAGTCCACTAATCAAAAGGATTCTTGGACCGATTGGAGACCTCACTTGGATTCGACAATGACAACAACAATAATGAAATGAAGAAGGTGTTTATCACACCAAAACAACAACAACAACAATAATATGAAGACAAGATGAACAACAACAAAGTGGTAACAATCACAACACCTCACGGGTTACATTAAAAAATAAAACAAGAAGCAACGATTACAACAAACAAGAGGATAGATAGTTAGACAAAATGAAGGTGTAATCTTAAACAACCCAAGAGCCTATTCCACTCTTGGACCTTTAACAATACACAGAACGAATACCTAACTTCTACGTTGGCACAAGAGTGACCTCGATCTCCCAAGCATCCAACGTTTCCAAGCTTGAATCCAACACGAGTGATTCCACACTCAAGTTGATTTCCCTAGTTACAATTTCGGCCAAGGAGGGCCATTCTCTCAAAAGAGATGTTTCTAAGTGTTACACTTTCATATTCAACGAAAACTAAGACTAAAAACCCTAAGAGTTTCTATATATAGTGTATTACAAAATGGAATATAAAATGACCACAATACCCCTCAAGGGTGAGATGCCCATAAAGTGTAACTTAGGGGATGTTTTTAGTGCATTTAGGCCCTCTTTTATACTCCACTTGTGCACTTCCTTGGACGGATTCAATACGCACTCATTCTTGTCCATCCTCGTGGTCGTACTTGTATCATTCTCCCCTTCTTGAAAAGGATTCGACCTCGAATCCGTACCTTGCAAATCAAGAGAAGACAAAAAACTACACATCCTTATGACATGAGGGGTTAGGGTGAGCAAAAATAACACATCAACATGCCATGCCGAGGCGGGAAAAATTTGAAGTATAGCTACGAGTCCTTTTTTTTAATCATAAAAATATTAGTACAATTGCTACAAAGGAAGTGGCTTGGAGAAGCATCAAGACAAAACAAAAATAGGTCGAGAGTCTTCCTTTCCCACCCTAAGATGGTACCAGGATCAAATGGAAAATTTAGCCAAGGGCCTAAGTCGAGGCTAACCCTTCCTTCCCCTAGAATGTCATTCTCACATTCACGCACAAAAATATTTTCATACACATGATCTCTATGAACAAAACTAATTGCAATGCTTTTACCACACAAAATGTTCAAAGAGTCATGCGCATTATCAAGATCAATTCTATAGACACCATCAGTAACTTGAGAATTTTTAAGCAATCCATTTACATGCTCAAGTAGTGAACTACATTTAAGAGTAAATTGATCATCATGCACACCAAGAGTGCTACCAAGAGTACTCATTTCCGAAACTACACATTCCTTGCCCATAAGAGTACTCTCATCTTCCAAGAAGAGATTTCCATCTTTAGGAGGAATGTTGTCATACCATAGTGGGTTACCATATCGGCTATAGCCTTCAAGGCAAGCTATACCATCATTTTCACCACTAGGTTCATTAGGAGTGTTTATATCATCTTCAAACAAAACATTAAACCTAAAGAGAGCATGATCTATCTCACGGATAGATTTGGAACTAGCAAGTGCTTCGCTCCCTATAAGTTCACTATCAAGTACCACAGATGTTTCAATCTCCTCTTTACCTTGGTGTGGGTCGGGGTATCCCACCTCTTCCTTCGGGAAGCTCTCAGCACAAGGTGTTTGGACAAGGGAAGTTGGATTTTGTGGGATAAGTTTAGGTAACAATTGGCGTAGCCTTTCCACGTGCCATTTCATTTCTTCAATATAGTCATTAATGCGATCAAACGTGGCATCAAGATTAGTGGAAGCCATGGTACCTAAAACAAAGGACAAAAACAAACAATAAAACAAACTTGTTAGTTCAAAATGCCTCACCACACTCTCACTCTCGATTTTACCTCACACTTGATTTCACAAGTGTTGAAAGCCGGCTTGTACTTCGTGAGTGATTTAGGGTCGAGTCTACTCTTGTCCAGAATGAATTTTCGTTTGAGTTGACTTAAAGAAAATTTATTTACGAACTTGAACCAACAAGATACAACGAATTCACAAAAGAGAAAAGCACACAACAAACGTTTAACACGAATTAACGAACACAAAGACTAACTAACAATCTAGTAGATGAGTACTAGTTTACCAATTCGTATTGGAACCAACGAAATTGAAACTAAGAAACAACAAACGGAAACTATGAAATCTGAAATTTGAGCCAAAATTTAATGCGTGAACAGTAACTTGATGTGGCAGCCACGTATTGGTTGCGGTCTTTCTAACGAATTGTTATCCTCAAATGTTCATGTCTTGGTCAAAAATTTAATTTGGATTGATGGAATTTCGTTTTAGGAGGAAAAAATAAATCTTGAGCCTTTTTCAATTTTCAATACTTTGACTTTACTTGTACTTCTCCTTCAAACATGGGTCCTTGAATCATGGAAAGTTGTTGGAAAGTGATTGAGATGTGATTGAGTAGTTGATGAGTGATGGTAAGTCTTTCAAGACTAACAAAGCTTCACTTTTTCCCTTCACCTTTATAGATCTAAGGTTCACTTTATTTTACCAAGCTATGAAGGTTGTGAAGAACTTCAAGATCAAAATCAACAATCACCAAGAACAACCAACAACAATCTCTAAGAACACCAACAATTTCACATGGCCAACTTCCAATTTTCACAATACAATATCTTTAACACTTGGCCAAGACAACTACAACTTCAACAAAATGGTTATGAGGCCACCAATGAACAACAATATCACGTGGCCAAGCTTATAACAACATCAAGATGAAGGCCCCAAGGCCAAAACAGTCCACCACAACAATGTTCAACAACAAATCGGCCAAGTCCAAGTTCACGACTACAACTTCAACAAATACAAGCTCAAACTTATATTTAGACTCAAAGTATTAGTGGAGAACAAAACTAACACTAGAAACACTCAAGACAAGTAAAAATCTCAGTCAAGACACAACAAGAACACAATTTTTGGCCAAGAACACAAACTGGACAGATTGTTCTTTTTGTTGAATTTTCAGATTTCAATTCTTTTTTCAAGTGAGCTAGCCCAAGATTTGATCTTGTAGGAACAAGATCAAGCCATGCTTTGATACCAAATGATACAATAAAAACCACGGGAACACTAAACACACCCCAAACATTCCACTAATTAAAGGATTCTTGGACTGATTGGAGACCTCACTCGGATTCAACAATGACAACAACAATAATGAAATGAAGAAGGTGTTTATCACACCAAAACAACAACAACAACAATAATATGAAGACAAGATGAACAACAACAAAGTGGTAACAATCACAACACCTCACGGGTTACATTAAAAAAAATAAGAAACAACGATTACAACAAACAAGAGGATAGATAGTTAGACAAAATGAAGGTGTAATCTTAAACAACCCAAGAGCCTATTCTACTCTTGGAACTTTAACAATACACACAACGAATACCTAACTCTTACGTTGGCACAAGAGTGACCTCGATCTCCCAAGCATCCAACGTTTCCAAGCTTGAATCCAACACGAGTGATTACACTTTCATATTCAACAAAAACTAATGTTTCTAAGTGTTACACTTTCATATTCAACAAAAACTAAGACTAAAAACCTTAAGAGGTTCTATATATAGTGTACTACAAAATGGAATACAAAATGACCACAATACCCCTCAAGGGTGAGGTGCCCATAAAGTGTAACTCAGGGCTGTTTTTAGTGCATTTAGACCCTCTTTGGACGGATTCAATACGCACTTGTTATCGTCCATCCTCGTGATCGTACTTGTATCAATTATGCTATACAATCCCATACAATTGCATTGCAAAATTCTGAATAAATACCCAACACACACTTACAACCAGACGCCTCAACCATAACTGCTCCCGTTTAACCTCTTTTAATAACAGAGCCACAATGTTGCTCAAACAATCTTCCATGTTCTTTTTCATTTGTCCTGTTATGCTAACAGGTCTACTATTGCTTCTCAATCACTACATGACCAAACATTTGTGATTAGACATCTACTTCAAATAGTTTAGACCGTTGAAATTTATGTTCAAATTTCTATCCTTGTCAATATTGCTTCCATCTACTTCTGTCGTTAAAGCTCGGCCAGATCTTTGATGAAAGAATTTAACTGAACTTTTATGGCTTTCC